>NC_081412.1:594518684-594818684 GCF_030272615.1 Cryptomeria japonica | reverse complement strand
AAATAACATGATTTTTCACATTTTAACACTTCACGAGGCGAAAACAAATCAATTCCAATGCCCAGGATCAAAATCAAAAAAGGTCAAAATTTGGTCAAAAATATTCAATCGGACAAAAATTCACATTTCACTTTCAACACTTAGACAAATTTAAGCTTTGCATCAACATTCCAATTGAAAATTAGACCACTCTGGCGAATTCATTGCATTCAAAATTTGCATCCTAAAAAAGGAAGCCCAAAAGATCTCAAAACGACTGGATTCTGGCCTGAAAAGACAAAATTTAAAAACCCTAAGGCTTGACCCTAAATCCAGACGACTAACTGACTAACAAAAATCCTAAAAACGAAAGCGAAAACGAGCGAAAAAAAAGCGAAAAGAGGGGGTCCCCATTTGCGATGGGGCGATGTGTGAAATGGTCACAACACAACCCAGCAATGCAGTGAATATGCACTTAGAAAATCGCGCCATAGCCAAAGGAAAATGAAGACATCAAAAAGCCATGCCCAGTTTTCAGAAAATGCAGAGAATATACAGGAAAATCTCCACGACGGCCCCCCAAAATGTGCCCAAAATCGGCAAATGCAAAGAAAAGAGATCAGGCTGTAAAAGCCCCATGGTGCCCAGCACTCAGAATCATGCCCGACACATAGCAAATGACCAATTTTCCTCCTTTCATGCCCAGTCCAAACCTTAGCGACGCCTAGCAGAGCTTCCAAGTGAAGTTTCCAACGAAGATGAAAATATTGAATGCAAAATGAGGAGTGAAATGAAGAGTTTTAAGGTTATATTTCCCCTAAAAATATCTATTGATGACTTAGGCATTTTTTTTGCCTTTCATTTTCATTTTATTTTCTCTTCTCTCATCTCCCCGTGAAATGCCTAAGGGATCGTAGGAATGTAATAGATATTTCTTTTATGTCCATTAAATATTTAGGCATGATTTTTCTTATAAAATGATTAATAGTTTATTAGAGTGGTTAAAATTTATTACTTAAATAGCCTTGTTTCTTTTTTTTTTTATATTTAAAGTCAAAAATACAATAAATATAATAAGAAAAATATTTTATAGAGTGATTAATAATTTAAATACACTTTATAAAGTATATTTTTATTACATTTATTGTTTTAATAAATAAAAATAATGAAATTACTTATTGGAGTGATTCAATTTATTAATCACTCTAATAAATAGCTTTATTATGTTTATTTTAAGTAAATCTTGACTTTAAATATAAAAATAGAGTTAACAATATCTAATTAAGTAATAAATTTTAGAGATTTTTTATTTTTATTTTTTTTAATTTCTTTTTTTTTTAATTAAATATTTGCTTTATTTTATGTTTATAGTTAGAGTCAAAAAAATACTAATAAATGGAATAACAGAATGGTTGTTAAAGTGACAGATATGTCACTTTATTTAATTTTTATTATTCTTTACATTTATTACCATTTTTGCCTTTAAACATAAACATAAAATAAAACAGGTATTCAATTAAAAAATTTTAAAAATTTAAAAACAAAAATAAAATCACTTAATGATATTAATTTTCATTTTATTTGGTAAAGTCAAAGGGATATTTTTTGCATTTATGAGGGCTTGTAGGCCTGTCAGGACATATTTTGGGGCCATTTATGATGCAATTAAGGGCTTTTATGGTAGCAGATTGGGTTGGCTTGACTTTTGTTCAAGTATGTTCCTTTTCAGACCTGTTTGAGGGCCTGAAAAGTGGGTTTTTTGAGTTTGCTCGACCCAAAAAAGAGGAGGTGGAGTCCTTTTGACTGCCTTTGAAAAAGCATATATACTAGAAGACTTCACTTTTGTAAGGGTTCTTCTTCATTCATCTTTTTAGCAGACTGTAATTTCTGAGTTGTCTCTGCAAGAAGGAATGTTTTTGTAACACATTTTCAGGAATTATAAAGCTTGGTGATACCTTTTTGGCAGGGATAATAGCTTGGCTTACCTCTCTACTTCTCATTTTTTCTGTTATTGTGTCTTTAGTGTTAGTTAGTTCTTCCCCTTAAAATTGCACTTTCTGTTGATGCCTTATACAGAAATACATATATTCTTGCAGGTCATAAGATGTGTTTTTTAGTAATTATCAGTCTTAGGTTGTGGAAGAAGGAGTTTTTTCCTATTAGGACTGTGATTATCTAGCCTTCTTATGAAATGTTGATGCAGGGATTATGGGTTGTTGATTAGTGTAAAAGAGCTTCATCATCACTGTTATATTATGTATCTTTTGCTTAGTTGAATTTCAACATATCATCCGGTGCAATCACCTTAGGTTTAGATTTCAGTTTTACATGTTCTCCTCCTTACTCTTTTCCTTGAAGAAATCTTCAGTTTAGGTGAAGAAATCGAAAAGAACCAGCTTACTTTGGAGGTCCACTTCAGTTTTCAGGTTGCCCACAACCTCGAAGTGTTCCCATGTTTCAATAGGCAGCTGAAGTTCACAGCTTTAGCAAGGGTGCAAGGCTTTATTGATAACAGAAGTATAACACACTTTTGGCCTCGAGTAAGGGAATTGTTTAAAATAGACATACATCATCAAGTGAGGAAGAGGTTGTACCCAAGGATACACACTTCTTGAATAAGAGAGAATCCTCGAGCAAACAAACAATTACACACAAGAAATGACATCATATCATAAGCAAATACTACCCAACTAGGGAAAAAGTGGATCCTTAATAAAAGATTGCACACATTCACTAAGGAGAGATTGTTCATAAGAGACATAACATTTCAAACAAAAAATAGGTCCTAAACAAGGAACACACATGTACTCGCATGAAGCATGATTCTATGCAAGAAAGGACATCATGTTATGAAAACTGCAACTCATAAAGGAAAAGGCAATGTTTGGAATAAAAGAGAGAGGGTTGAAATGAAATGCCATTCTTTCTCCCCCACCCATGGAAACAAGGATAACCATGATGAAGGATCACACACCTTCTAAGGACAGATTATTCAATTAGAGATGTACCATTTCAAGCAAGGAATACGTCCTAACCAAGGAACACACATGTACTTGCATGAAGGATAATTCTATGCTAGAAAAGACATCAAGTTATGAAAAATGCAACTCATAAGAGAAAAAGTGAATCCTTAGAAAGAGGAAAGAGATAGAGAATTATTCTTGCCCCCCAAGCATAGAGACAAGAATAAATAGACTATTATGTTGCTCATTGAGTATGATTGCACCTAAGATTCTACCACCATGATTGACAGTGAGCCCCCAATAGGTAAGCTAACAATGCCACATATTGAGGAGCCAACATAATAGGAACTTGAATTTTATTTGAAATGATCATAAGAAATATTTCATTCATTGTCACATGTTACTTTTATGATACCTAAATCAATATATTGTTGTATTTTAATTTGCAAAGCTTGGCATTCATTAATAGAATGGCCATGGATTTGATGATACTTGCAAAAAGTAGAATTTTCAAGATGTTGTCTACGTTTCTTTCTTCGTTTAGGCCAAAGAAGAGAAATTAAGTTGGCGTGAAGAAGGTCGGACAAAACATTATCTTGTTGTAATGCCATATTGGAATGAGAAGACATGGATTCACTAGAAATGTGTGATTTCTCGTGACTTTCATGAATTTGTTGCACGATCTTAAAACATGTCCATTCTATCCATGTGTACAATTAGATATAGGTGTTGAAATGTCTAGAAGAGAGGTTTTTTCTTAGGCAGAATTGGATTGAAGTTTGAAGAGGCCCAATCAACATCGAGACATGTTAGGACAAAAATTCTGAGTGTCAAATTCAAGCATCTTAGATTTTCTACAAAAAGGTGTGAAATTTGATGACCCCCAATCATCCTTCAAGAGTTCCTCTTTAGGAACATCTTTAGCAGGAGATGGTGTATTTGTCCGAATTGGAGAGAAGATTGTAAGAACTTAAAAAATATATTGTTCTTCAATTTGTATTTTCTTGTCGGCCTCCAAGTAAACACTTCATTATTATATGTGTAAGACACTGCATGATAATCAGGTTGATGATTCACTCCACCCTTAACAACAATTTTTGGTTTTTGTTGAGGTTGATAGACATCTTGATGAAGGTGGACAACAACCTTAGGCTTCTCAGCAACATGAATGGCATTGATTTGATCTTAGTTAGGTTCTTCATTTTTGGGAGAGATAGCATTGGAAACATTATAATGATGGGAAATGGTATCATCCTCTCTAAGGTATCTTTATGATTAATACAAACTTTAGGAAAGGGACAATCATATATCAATAATGCTTCATCTCTAGGGGGAAGGTCATTGAAATGAAAAGAAGGTATGACATCACTAGGAAAGGTAGCTACAATGTCATCCCCTTGCACCAATAATCCTTATGGCGGAGGTACATTTTAAGAGAAGGATGAACATAATTCTCCAAAGCTTCATGTTTAGGAGGGAGATCTTCAAATGATGTGTTCATATTCTCTTATTGCCCCAGTGTGCCCTCATTGGTCGGACCAATTTAGGGAGAGGGTAAATCATAGCTATGAATGAAAGGGAGAACTAAGTTATCATCATATGTATGAAAGGGAACATCATGAACATCTTGAATGCAACTTGAAATTGAACTAGCAAAATAAGATAATAACTCCATATGCACTTATGATCAAACAAGAAACTCATATGCCATATAAAAGATGTAACCAAAGTAATGTTCACACAATATATGCAATAAAGTTATGAAAAATCAGATCTGAAAACACCAAATCAGAAATATGCAAAATGTAATTCACAATGGGTTCACCAAAATGTAAGGTGGTGAAATAGGGTTCACTAGTTTTTGCATGCAAACTAAGAATCTTAGGACTATTCCACTCTTACATTAGAAGGAAGATGATCCACTTGGCTCAAGATCCTTGGGCACAAGGTGAATTCAATGATCCTCCGCTATGAGTTGAAAGTGACTATGCAAACTGTGGGAAGAGTGAGGAGATGATCATTTATGCGTGTATTGGACTGTCACGAATTGAGAACCTGAGTATGGGAAAGGAGATAGTAAGGCAGACTGTAATGGACTTGTAGTCCAAATTTGAGGCAAAAGTGCACGGACTCAATCACTCAGTTTAGCCTGCTCTCGAGATTCAGTTGCTCAACTTGGCCCGCTCTTGTCAGTTTCAGCTCCTACAAAATGCAGACTAAAGATCTCCGCCTGATTAGTTTGCACCTATTTTTGTAGCTTCACCACCCATTCTTGCACACAAAAAAGAGAGGAAATTGTTGGGGAGAAAGGGGTTTGCCTAAGTCAAACCCAGGTTTTGGAATTACCCTTGAAATAGAATTGAAATGAACTTGAAAGGAAATCATGCTGTTAGGTAGCAGAGGCTAGAACTAAAAATGGAAATGTCTTATACGATGATGATGAAAATGTTTCTTTGAAGATGATCATGAATGTTGATGCAATAGCATGACTCCACACAAAAGACCTAAAAGGAAATCATAAAAGACATGCTTGCATGAAGGTTGTTAAAGGTTGCCACAATGGATGCTTGAACATTTGATTGCTTGAAGACTTGAATGCTCACTTGAAATCATGATCTCTCTATGACTTGATTATTGACCTCCAAAATGAGGGAGGATACCTTTCTTATATACCTCTTTAAGAATTTTGGGGTGCAAAACACAAAGTAGGCTGACATGGGAAAATATTTCCCGCTAAATTCACCTGACTGTTGCCTGGACCAAGTTTGGGACCAGATTTGGGAAGTGGTGTGCCCAAGGCAACCTACTCCCAGGAGTGGGGTGCTCTAGGTGCTTTGCTCCCTCCAAGATGGTCATGTTAATGTGTTTTTTAGGCACAATCAAACACATAATAAAATATCAAGGTATCTCATCCTCTTTTGAACAAAGTCTCTCAAATGCTATGCTTCACGATCAAATGAGACAAATCCAAGGTTCTTAATGTCGGGTCATGACTTGTGGATAAGCTCAATGGTTGATGTGATTGTTGTTTCTTCAAGGGGCCTTAGTTGACTAATTGAATACTTGAATTGCTGGAACTTAGATTCTAACTAGTTTGGAGAACAAAAAAGAGCAAAAGAGATGGGTTTATGAAGTCTATGATACTTCTAAGAATGCAAGAGACAATGAATAATCTTTGGTGAAACTCCACTAAGCCTTGCTTTGACATGCGAAGCAACAACTCAACAAAGATTAGTGCATTCTTCTAAGGAAATTAGATGATTTTCAAATCATTATCAAGAATAGATACCATTAATTGAATGCATATCAATGATTGAATAACAATTGAACTTAAGCTCATTCAAGTATTCCAGTTGACCACACAAGACGAGTTTGCAATCAACAAATTGCTAGTGGTATGGATTAGGAATTTCACCATTAATCATGCACAACACTCTATCATTCAACTAATCAACATGAAAGAAAATGAATTGAGAAGTAGACACCATGCAACTTGTTGAAATGACACATCACTTCACCATAGCTTCAATCAAATCATATGTTCTTTACAACAAGATTATGGTAACAATCTTTGCCTTCTCCTAATCTAACTTCTTTTCTAATGATATAACTATTTTCTACTCTTATTGTCTCGCTATTAACCTCCCATTGACTATTAACTATTCTGCTATTAACCTTTACATTTGAGAAGTTTGAGTTTTATATAGGGAGCTCATTACAATTCAAAGCCTTAGATCGATTTGAGATCAATGGCTAAGATTTTACAATTAAACCCTAATTAGGGTTTGTTACAACAAACTCTATTCTATCGAATGTAATAATTACAATATTTGGACACATGTCCTCTCTTGAATATTCGACCAATAGATAGTGTGGTAGGTACATTGGAGTTTGTGTCCCCATATGACGAGTCAGGTGCATTGCATCTAGACATGCTGATGTGGAACCTTTTGATTGATGGAATGGTGACTAGGATGCCACCTCAACTTGCACTTGTGGACTGGATTCATCATCATGAATAAGTATGATATCTCTTGATACTCAACATTATCAAGCTTTGACAGTGATGATGATTAAGGTGTGTTTCCAAATTATATCATGTTGTTCAAGCTGATCTTCTAACTTTGATTAACTCTTTTGAAACTATCCTCTTGAATGTCTTAATTCTGAAAGCCATAAAGGTGCAAGGTGTAGATGTTGACTTCCTCTTAGTTTTGAATCTTGATATTGCCTTGGTATGAACCTTGGATGTCACGACTTCTTCTTCACTCCTTTGGAATTCTTTTCTTTGTGATTCCCTTCATGCTGTTGATTCTTTCATCCACATCCTTTGATGTGTGGATCATGCTCTTGTATATGTGAATCCTTCTTGTGTAGTCACCTTCCTTGATACCCTTGTGCTTGCTGATGAAGTTTTCCCCTTGAAGTTGCATGGTGGTGTGGGTCTTGCAATCCTCCTTCTCTTATTCTCTCAAGGTGTTGCTTTGCAAGTTGCATCATCATCCTCTCACATCTGCAAAAGAACAAATATGGCATCAAATACACATGATATATAACCTTTACATACCTTGTTAATTTGATATAATCTCTGATTTTTTCATGTGTTGCAGGTTTGTTAGGTGCATTTTTAGGGGAGGTCACTCCAATTGAGAAGCAAAGGAAGTGAGGTTCGCTGTCTTACTTATGTGGAGAAGGAATATGTTTGCTTCAAGTGAACAAATGACTGGTTTTGGATTAGCCTTTACAGGCATAAAAGATGTGTCTTCTTAGCTCTGGAAGTGGAATTCGCTCCAATGATGGGGCAAAGGAAGGGAACTTCGCTCCAATTGAGGAGCAATGGAAGTAACTTCAAATCACCATCTAGCTTGCTCTTAGCCCTATTTCATCAATTTGTCTCTCTTTTGTCAATCATGCCTCAAGTCTTTTAGTCTCTATGCGCAAAAAGCAAAGTTACCTTGAGTTTTCGGGACGGGGATGGCAGGGGACAGTGGGACGCGTTTCCGGGACGGCAAATTTTTTTGCCAAATTTGGGGACGGCGGGGGACGGCAAAGGGGACGGCTATATAAAATATAGGAAAATTTTTAAATATATAGGAAAATTTCAAAATTCTAAATGTTCATATGAAAACATGGATAAAGCATGCATACATACATTATATTCATATGAAAACAATAAAACATGGATATAGCATGTGTATGATACTATGAAAAGTTGAAAACATTTTAGAATGTAAATTTTGAACATACAACATTGTTAATGCTCAATAGACAATATGCAATCATGCATTCATAAATCAGAATTTCAATTCATTCACATTGTCAATATGCATATCAATAGACTCAGAGGTTAAATTTTCCCTACTTCTATCGACGCAGTTTCCCCCCATATTTTTCAACGGGGGTTTGGGGGTAGCGCCCCCAAGGTGGGGTCAAGGGGCAGCGCCCCTTGCGCGCTCCCTGTTGCAATACAGGGCGGGGTCGAGGGGCAGCGCTCCGCGAGGCCAAAAAAACTTATTCTTTAATAAAGGCATTGGGTGTTATTTTTCTAAAAAAACTTATTCTTTAATAAATTATGAATTAAATTAATAAATTTAAAATTTAATTAATGTTATCTTTTAATTTTTTTAATTTTTAATAACAATTTGAATTAATAAGGGGCCTCTATTAGAAAATTTAAATAAAAATTAAAAAATACAACTTTATAAAAAAATTTAATATTTTTTAAGGGCCTTAGAATGGGGGACGTTTGGCCGTCCCCGGGATGGATTGGGGACGTCCCAGCCATCCCCAGCCGTCCTCGGGACGTACGGACATCCCCCAGAGCTAGGGCAGGCGTCCCCCGTTTCGGGGACGTCCCCTCAAAAAACAGGGTAATTTGGGGACGGGGGAAAACGTCCCCTGGCCGTCCCCAAGTCCCCGAAACGTCCCTGGGATGGGGATGGGGGTTTTCAGGTCGGGGACGCCTCCCCAGGTAACTCTGGCAAAAAGTCATCAAATCACCCTCAATGAATGCCTTGGAGGTGACTTCACTCTCATGAAGGAGCAAAGGAAGACAAGTTCACTCCAATTGAGGAGCAATGGAAGTCAAATTCGCTCCTATAGAGGAGCAATGGATGTCAAATTCTCTCCTAAAGGTGAGCAAAGGAAGTCACCTCATATTCACCACTTAGTTCTGTTTTATCAACTCATGCCTTGGTGTTTTTCCTTCAAGGAAGACCTTAGAAGCAACTTCACTCTCATGAAGGAGAGAAGGAAGGGAAGTTCGCTCCAAATGAGGAGCAATGGAAGTAAATCTCACTTCTAAATGGGAGCAAGGAAGTCACTTCATATTAATATCTCGATCCTTTCCTTTGTCAAAAATCTCCAAGAACTTGATTCTCTAAATGATCAAAATGATGTTGAAGGCTTCAGATTTTCTCATTGCCCTTAAATATGTGAAGGAAGTTCAAATCGCTCCTAAGAAGGAGCAAAGGAAGTGAAAATCGCTCCTGAGAAGGAGCAAAGGAAGTCAATTTTACTCCTAAGGAGGAGCAATGGAAGTGACCTCTAAACTTAGCCAAATTCAAGGTTGCTGGTTGAGGATTGAATTCTTTGCTCGACAAAAGAAGCATACGATGATCTTAGGCTCCTTTGAAAGAAATGGGAGGAATTTTGCTCCTAAGGAGGAGGAAAGGAAGTGAACTTCGCTCCAAGGAAGGAGCAATGCAATTGCATCAAAAAGTCACTCCAAAACACAAGCAATGAAAATTCGCTCCAAATTGGGAGCAAAGGAAGCCTATTCAAGAAGGTTCTCTCCAAATCAAATGCAAAGGAAATGACTTCAAGTGAACTTTTCTCCAAAATGAGGGCAAAGGAAGTGGACTCCTGAAAAGTTCACTCCAAGATGGAGGCAAAGGAAGTGCTTGCTAGTGGAATTCACTCCAAAATTGAGGCAAAGGAAGTGCCTTTAAAATAATTTCACTCCAAATCTCAAGCAATAGAAGTTCGCTTGGATTGAAAGGCAATGGAAGTTCAACACTTAACCGGACTTTCTCATGTAATGCTCCTCCCAATAAGGTGCAATCAACTCCATTTGATGTCAAGGAAGAAATTTGCTCCAATTAAGGAGCAAAGGAAGTTGCTTTGAAAAGTTCACTTCAAACCATGAGGAATGGAAGTTCGCTTCAAACCTAAGCAAAGGAAGTGGTCATCCAAAAGTTCGCTCCAAATCAGGAGCAATGGAAATCGCTCCAAATTGGGAGCAAAGGAAGTGCATTCACATTTAAACTCTCAGCATCATTTCCTCACTCCATCAATTTGTCTTAAACTTTTGCTCTCCTTTTAAGTTCGCTCCATTTGAGGAGAAAAGGCAATGAATTTCGCTCTTAAGGATGAGCAATGGAAGTTCATTTAAGAAGTTCGCTCCAACCAAGGAGCAAAGTAAGTCGCTCCTAGACCTGGACAAAGGAAATTTTTCTATACTTAGTCAAATTTTGCTCATGAGATTCATCTTTCAAACCTCCTTCACTTACCTTGTTTGAATTGACATCACTTGACATCTTTCGTTCATCCTCTTGCCACCAGAAGCTTTGATCAATCTTATTAACGACTCTACATTAACCTCACTCACTCAAATTCATTTTACATCTCACAAGAAGGGCAAAGGAGGCAGTCAATGCCAAGGATGGGCAAAGGAAGTCATTGTCAGTGCCTTAGTCGTTCATTTCATTCCTAGCCTTGCAAGAAAAATATGAGTCATTCATCCCAAAATCCTTGATAACTGACTGACTTTATTTCATCCTAAAGAGACAATCCTGACTTGATTAACTTTTGACCCCTTACACTTCCTCACAAAGGCTAATAGTAAAAGACACTGCCACTACCCTGGAAAGTAGAAAAAGAGTGGGGCTCCCCATTTGCAATGGAGCAATGTGTGAATATGTCACAACAGGTCCTAAATGGGGAGATGTTGGAATGATATGCTGAATTGGGTTGTGATGAGTGAAATCGGATATGGGAGGCCATACATGCTGAAATAAGGCTTAGTTGAGAAGGAAATTGCATAGAGATGCAATTTACGATGCTACAATAAGAATAAAAATTAAAATAATTAAAATTTAGTTAACTTCAATAAATGGTCAAAAGGCATGAAATGAAAAGTTGTGACTCCCTCAAACATGAGGTATAAAAGGGAGAAGAGAACTTCATTTGAAACAGCAACTTGAAACTACAATCAGAAGTGCAGATCTGATTTAAATAGTAAGACAAAAATAAAGAGACATGACCCTTTAAAGGGACATCTCTTTCCAAGGAGATGTGTCTCCTCAATGAGATATGAAGATATAAAAAGAGTAATCAATTAATATGAAGAGGAGGGAATAGAAATTGAGATTCTGAGTTTAATACAGAAAAACTGCAGGCATCGATCAGTAGCAGAAATAAATTTATATGCAGCAACCCAAGTTCTAGAATAACTTTCTCATATATTGTGGTATGAGGAGATGATTATATTATTTATGTATATGTTCTTATGTCTAATGTGTGTATGTATCTATTTATACCAGATTGTATGCAGATGTGAATGTCTAAATATAACATTAATATTTATGTATTTAATAATGTGAATTCCTATTTGCAATAGTCGACCATGTTGGGGGAAAAGGAAGGGAATGCAAGAAGGGGGAATGGTGAGGAATTCCTCACTAGAAACGCCACCTCATAAGAACGGTTAAGGACCGCATGAGACCAAGGAGGATAAGGTCCGTCCTTGGGCCTATGTTTGAGGGTCAATTTAGGGGCACCCTATTGCATGTCTTCCCTATGAATCCATATTGATCAATTGTTGACATGCACTAGAAGGGACCCTCAATCATAAGAGGAGAGAAGGATGGCACGATAGAGGGAAACGATGTACAAACCCCACTAGGTACACCACCTCATGAGAACGATTAAGGATCGTATGAGGCCAAGGGGGATAAGGTCTTCCCTTAGGCCTAGGGTACAAGATATATGGGGCACCTTGTCATGTTACCCAACTCTACCCTCGTTATGGTTGAACCCTCATATAATCATTTAGATTTGTTATGTGCTATAAATATGTATATCCCTTAGCCCTAGAAATGGAAGTATTCTATAAATTATATATACATCATTTTCTAACTTGGGCGTAGATTTCCAAATAGGCTTATCCTCGCTTATTCTTGGGTGAGAATTATATCTCTAACCATATTACATTCCATGTCTCATTTGGATTTGTGAATTTAGGGAAAATTACAAGGTAATCCAAGAAAGTGACATTATATTAATTGTTCTATTTTTGAAGGATTATGATTTGATTATGATTTGATGTGAATATGCAAGATCTAGGTAAAATGATAGGAAATTGATAACATTCAACATAAATAGTAATATACAGAATTAGAAATCAACATAGTAGTTCAAATTTGGAAATAAGAGACAGAGAAGAACCTTTAGCTGCAATTTGGATTAAAAGTGTCAGATACGGCTGGAGGGCACCCTAGTCTAAGGGTGCCTTCATCAACAAAAGGTTCTAAATTTTGGATCAGAAGGCTATGTATATTTGTCTCTCCAAAAATCAGCTGAAAAGTGTTGGACATGATTACAGGGCGCCCTAATGTAATGTCCCCTTCTCGTTGATGTACTTCCAGTGGTCCATTGGCCTATTCCTGAGACCTGTAGGCTATGTGGAATGAAGAACTAGGGTCATGTTGTGCCTTGCACACACTCCCTGTCGCCGACAGAGTCCCCCTCGTTTCTTTTTCAGTTTTCATCTTGCCCGGTGTAGGATCTTGATATTTTTTTTATCCACCGTCTTGTTTGAGATCCAACAGGAAGTGGTGAAGCAATGAGCTTTATAGCCATTAAGAGAAAGGGTGTGTTTGAGTTTTAAGTCGTGTGGCCCGGGGGTCATGTTGCAGTGAGTCTCAGAATCTGAATGATCAAAGTCAATCCAAGAGAGACTAGTTTTAGCATAAGCCTAAAAATCGGCTAAATAGGCAAGGGTGTCAGTTGTCCTTGGGTTTGCAAAATTGTTTTAAGGGCCAAATTTGGTTTCAAGGTCAAGTTTTTCAAAAGGGTCTTATAGCCTAAAATTGCAAGCATAAAGGGCGTTTCACTTTCTAAGTTTTCAAACTCCCTGTTTACCCCAAAAATTGGCTGACAGGGAGAAAATGCTAAAAGTTTAAACCTTTCAAAAGTCGCCTTTGGGCCAAAAATCAGCAAATAGGTGAAAATCGTGCAATAGTTAAAAAGGCGTTAAAGTAAAAGCTTTTCAAAAGTGACTTTTAACCCAAAAATGGCAATTTAAAAAACGATAAACCTTTTCAAAATGCCCTTTTTCCCCGAAAATCGTGACAGTCAACCAAGTAAAAGGTGTTAAGTTTTAAGTTTTGCAAAAGGGTCATTTAGCCCGAAATTGGGCAAACACTAAAATCGCAAACTTAGAAATTTTTCAAAAAAGCCTCATGGGCTGAAAACATAAAGGAAAGGCGATATAACTTTGCAAACTTTGCAAAATAAACATTTTGGCCGAAAAACGCAAGCAAGGTGTTCAAGCGTTAAAATTGAAAACTTTTCAAAATAGGTTTTAGTCTGAAATGCACGAGTTAAGGAAAATAGCACAATGTTATAAACTTTTCAAAGGCCTATTCTACCCTGAAGTTCGCAAAAAGGTGGGCGTTGAAAGTGTAAAAGTTCATAAAAGCTGCCCCCAGCCCGAAAATAGGCAAATCCCTAAAGCGTGGAGTTAGGTGGAATTGTAAAGTTTGTAAAATCGCCCTCTTGGCCGAAAAGGCGGAGTACAAGGCAAAACGTTAAACATCAAAAGAAAAGCTTGCAAAAGTGCTCTTTTGCCCGAAATTGCAAATACATGAAGTTGGGCGTAAACTTTAAAGTGTTTGCATCTTTTCCTTTCAGTCTGAAAATCACCCTAGAGAAAATTGTGAAAAGGGGATAGGCGTCATAAGCCATTTTCCAAGTTTGCATTTCAGTCTCTTTGAAACCGAAACTCTCCGAACGCCCAGGAAACCAAGAGAGAAAGTTTGCAGAATGCCTTTCCAGCCCAAAATAAGGCCTCGCCTAATGTTGGGGAAAGGCGTTTAATGCATTTTCATTAAAACCTCCATCAGCTCGACCCAGGAAGTTGCGTGAGGTAAGATTTTAACATAAGGCACTTGCAAAAGCCTCTTCCAAGCCAAAAACCAAAGGAAGAAAAGGGAACGTATTTTCATTAAAACACGAAATTTTGCAAAGCATTTCCAGGCCAAGATCGTAAGTTTGGGAAAGGTTGAAAGGTGTTGAACCTGGCAAAAGGCCCTCCTAGTCCGAATTTGCCCGATAGGGTTTTATCTCCACATTTTCATTTAGCATCTCCAGCCCGAAAGCGTAAGTAAGGGTAAGATAGAAAGACACAACACTTTGCAAAACTGCCTAAGTCTCCGAAGCTCATCCTACGTTGGGCAATTCGCCAGGTAAGATTCGACCCTCTCCTTTAGATCATTAATTTTTGCAAACTTGGTTGTAATGCTTAAACGGTGTACGAAGAATTAATCAGATGGTGAAATTTTGTAGATCATAATTTTATCCGAGTACAAAATTGACAATCATTAAACAACCAAACCCTGATATGCAACTAAGTCACCAATTTTTTTAGAAGCAGAGCCAGCTTAATTTCCTATTTCATAACATTTCGCTTCTAGATAAACAAGCTCTTTTGCTAAACATTGTACTTTCTTCAAATTTCGGTTTTCCCATTGGTCCTTATGCCAACATCATCCTCTATTTTGACTAACCTATTTCCTTCCTTCATCTCGTCTTGTAATCCACATCTGGTTGTGCAGGATAAATGCCTAAATCGGTGGTAGAATCCTCAAAAACACCTGGTGCGACTGGAACATCTCGGGTCTCTAAATCTGACATTCCTCGCAGAGGCGAGAAAATGAAGTACCAATATCAAAGAGGAGGACTGAGGGAGTCAAAAGTCGAGAGCATATGGGAGAACATAGGTGATACTAATTTGGGCCACATAGACATTCAGGATTTTAGAAACAAGGTATATTCTCCTAACGCCTATGGCAAGCCTAGGCGGATGATGGAAAGTGGTATCGCTCAGGCAGCAGGTTTCCCTCCATTCGTGCAAAATTATGAGCTAGTAGTTAAGGCTGCCTGACATTATCAGCCAGAGACCAGATTAGTGGTTCTAGAAAATATGGTGCTAGCTGATTTCACACTTGAGGCCATTGGGGAAGCAATTGACATCCCATTTCCTGATAATCCGATTACTACAACTATAGATGAGGCACAAGTTGCTTACAACATGAACCCTGCTAAATGCAGGACATTGATAAACGAAGAATGGTATAAGGAGAGAAGGCCTCCGAGTATTAGGATCAGTAAAAAGACCCCCATAAGTGACTTTCATAACGATTATGGTGATATGGTCACCTTACTCAGTCGGGTTATGGGACTCCCCCAGTCTAACTTTTTTGAAGAGTGGATCTTCTACTTTACGGAGCAGGTCTTTGCCGCAAAATCCAAGTTCGACTGGGCTCAGATCATCAGTGATAATATCCATACACAGCTGGTCGAACCTGAGGAAAAGAAGTACTTCACCATGACTTCCTACCTGATTTACATGTTTGCCCGACACCAGCCACTGACAGGATTAATCAAGAAGGGTGAAATTGGGAACGACCCAAATCAGGTCAAGGTATATGAATGCTACCCTCAACTGCACTACTATGACATTGCTCAAAGAGAAAAGAACAATGTTGCTCACAATTGGTCAGTATGAGTGTGTCAATGACGCCTTTACAATGCGCCTAGTCAAGTTAATGCAAGGAGGATTGCACATAAGGCTCTCAGAGCAAGCTGCCATTTTGGTACAAAAGTATGGCGCATGGTTTATTCAATTCCCTAGGTTCACCTATATCAGCATAGCCGGCTTTGAGGGAGCTCCATTCTGACTTCCACGCTATCCCACAGACAAAATAGTCCTTATGGAAGTTGCAAGGTAGGCACATCCAGTGGGCAGCTTACTCGGAGATAAGAAACATCCTAGATTCACCTTCCCTATGATCTTGGGTACCCTCGAAGTGCATTTCAAGAATTCAGTACGGGCTGATGAGTCACTTGCTGAATTAGCATCTTATGGCCTACAAGAACATTTCCCAATGAAGTGTTTCGATCATGACAATTTGGCAAAAAGAGCCTATGGCAGGCGCTATAGAGTGAAGGCATCAATTGAGGATTATTGAAGCAATTGTTTCAATGACTATGAGGTCCGACGACGTGAGTATTCAAGGCTAAGTGTGTAGCAAATGCAGCTTTATGAGTACCGTTGGGTCCCAGATCAGGTGACAGATTATGGCAATTGCTTGCAAGTCCAAGAGTTTGAGGCAGTTAAATACCTCTTGCCAGACATTGATTGGTCTCAGGATCCAATTACTGATTTTGAGGCACTTATGGCGGCTCCAGGAAGGTATACCGATCACTGGTTATCCCAGCAGATTGAGAAACTAATCCATGAAGGAATTCAATTTACATACCATATGATGGGCAGTCTCGATTCCCAGTCTTCGGAGGATGAGGGAACCTCAAGTGCACTGAAAGAAGAGATTGATAAACTCGGAAAGAAGAGGAAGAAAGCTAGAGCTAATAGAGGGACTCGAACATCAAAAAGAACTAGAAGGGAAAAGATCTCTATCAAAAGGCCAGAAGTCAGTTCGTCATCCAAAGACCCCAGTTCCGAGGATGACGTAGTTGAGCTTGACTATATACCTGCTCCCCCCTCCCAGAGTGATGTTGATGCATTCGAGGCTAATAATCCTCCAGCACAAGGTGAGCCAGATGCAGAGGTCATGATCATTGGTTCTGATGAACCTAGAAATCAAGTTGAGGAGGGAGAAATTCCGCCTAATCAAGAGACTGGTAAGCGTGAGCTTACCCAGGGGAGTCAGCATGAATTACAATTGAATAGTGCTGACAAAGATGACACCATCGTTGAAGGAGAACGAAAGGGGGATGAGACCCAAGAGCCCGACAAAACTGAAGAACAACCATCACAAGGGGATACCTGATAATTGTTCAGTGAGGTAGGGGAGAACTCAGCTATGAGCAAGGGATTGGATACTGCATCCGTTCCTTCTATGATAGATCAATTGCAGATAGGCAGTGAGCCAGCTGAAACCTCTAAGGAGCAAAGTGGGAATTTGGCAATAACATCCTTATAGACCATCCCTCAAGATTGGTTGATTGCTCATGCACAATGGAAAGCAGCCATCAAGCCAACTATCAACTTGGAGGATATCTTCTCTCGCATTGGAGAGATAAAGTCCAAAGGTAAGAAAAAGCCCAAGACCTACTCTCAGATCACTAAGGATGAGCAGAGGAATCGTACCATTCATATTGCTACCCCGCCTTTCGATAAGCCAGCGGATCAAATTGCATTGGCCGACTATAGCATTACAACCATCCCAATAGGGTGAGCCACTAAAGAGAAAGAAAGGGAAGAGTTCAAGGATTCCGTGTAGAATATGCTCAGACAACTCGATGAAATGACTACTGAGAGAGACATGTACCGAGTTCGTGCTGAGCAAGCTGAGGGATACATTGATCACCTGCTGAAACCATTGCAACATGCCCCTGAATCCCATGTTCCCCCTTTGGCATTGGCACAAAGGACTACAACATAGTTTGAAGGAGTACGTGATACCGCCAAAGTTGTCAAAGAATGGATTCAAGGCATTAAGGAAAGGGGAGAGAAAATCTTCAAGGACCTACGTGAAATGGCTCTCCATAGGGAATCTACTCTTATCAAAATGTGTAAGCTAAGGAAGGAATGTTATAACACTCATGAGGCGATTGCCAAGGCATTGCCCCTCATAAGGGCTCTATTTTGGACCTGCTCTCAAATCCCCACTGTTGATATTATCCTAAATCCTTATAATGTCAATACCTTCAAGGAATGGTATTGGATTCTCAGCGTGAAGAATGGCATGAAGGATAATATCAATAAAATGCAAGATAAGTGAGATGACGCTTTGTCAAATGTGAAGGATCTTGGTGAAAAGATCCTCAGATCAATGGTTCCCGGTTGGAAAAGTAGTATGGAAGATAATGAGGTGCAACCACAGTGGGAGGACAGGCTTAAAGCCAGGGTCACCTATTCCATGGAGGACCTAGATTTTGCTAGTGGGATGCAGGTGGACATATCATGCTTTGAAAATCATAAATCATATTGGAGGGAAGAGCTGGAGAATATAGATAGCCTCCTACAGGGTATTCATTATAAAATATTTAATCGTCCTATGCCTCCGACAACTGAATTGTTCAAGTTATGTCTAAGATTCCAGGACTACATTCGGGTAGAGCGTGCAACCAATTGGGATATCTGGGGAGAGTACTTACGCGACAAGGTCGAATTTATTACAAAGGAGTCCACAACAGGAAAGGAGAAAGTGCTTTCCTAAAGTGCAAGTTTCTTTTAAAATCTTAAAAGCACTTATTTAGGCATAAAGTTCATTTCTAACTGCCAAAACAGTTGTAAATCTTGAGCTCCGTGCATGTGCACTTTTTGGAGCAGCTTTTTGGGTAGTTATTAATTACCTTTTTGATAGTTATTGTTTCTCCTTTTGTTGTTGCTGATATTTTACCTCCCATTTATGGGTATGGGCAGTTTTGATAGAGGATGAATCTGGCCCACTTGTTTAATTTTAATCTTGGCCATTCATCCGTTTTTGGAAATCTATATAAAGGAAATAGTACCTCTTTGTAAAGGGAGAAAAAACAAAGATTGTTGCAAAAACTCTGGTGAAATATATACAGGATTTAATGGATGTTAAAGCTGTGTTTGTTCTATTGTGAGTGCATGGTCCTCTTCTCCATTTATTTCATATTTCTGCAACTGTATTTAATTTCAGACAGTTATTTATGCATATATTTGATGGAAAATCTTGGTTCATACCATTAGGAAGTAGTTGATTATTGTTTCCTCTACATGGTTAGTTTGAACCCCTTTTGTGCTAAGTCCGATTATCAGATTTGGATGAATAGGTGTAAGAGTCTATCATTCGTATCTAAATAGCTTGAAAATTCAAAATCCTTAGATGATTGCATTGGTTTTTACCTAGTTGTGCTAATTGGCCGGCAAAGTAATTTCTAGTTATTTTGAGACTTTCGTCTATGTGTTGAAATATGCTGTCTTAGTTAAAATTAGTTAGCTGTTCTTATTCACTCTTATCCTTATCCCTCCTTTTTTCCTTTTTCATTAAAGAAACCCTCTAGTCAAGCTGAAATAACATCAATCAAAAGAAAATCAGATGATATGGGACTGTAAATTTTAGGGAACCTGTACGAAACCAATTCTGTCTAACTGTAAGTCCCCTTTGTGTTTCTAGCAAAACACATCAAACTACTAAGCTATACTGTAGTCAAGACCTGACAACCAAAACATTGATCAAATACACACAACATTAGGGATTTCCTTATCTCAAGAGAGGATAGGATTCTTAGTATTCTATTCAGCGTTGGCCGGATGAAGTCGTAGTTCCGCGACTTAAGAGATGTCAACAGGTCAAACATTGATGAGGTGAGAACTTACTATTTTTAGTAATTTATGTGTTGGCTATTTTGGTGATACTATCCTACTGAGCTTTCCATGCTCTGTCACTGGGTGCGAAGATCAAGTTTTTCAGAGTAGTAGTTCATGACTTACTATTTTTAGTAAGTGGTAGTATGGAGTGTTTCTATTTTTGGCAGTGGACAAGGTCTTGATTCTGCAGCAGTGCAGTGGTCTCCCTTGCTCAGCTTCATCCTGGTTTTGTTAATAATCAGTATTGGAGTTAAGTGATGTAACTAAATATTATTTCCTTGTCCTAAGGTTTAATATTTAATTAGTTTGATTATTTTTGCTACTAATTAATGACTTTGGAAATTGTGCATAACATGATGTCTCCTACTGCTAGGCGAATTATTTTTGTCTGGAAGGGGGACGCCAAAATTAAATGGGAGATGTTATTTCTTTCAACAAAATATTTGCTAAGTCAAATCGTGGTCTTTGCTTGCTTAGCGTGGTTTTTGACTTAAAGTATGGCGCCATCCTCGGGTAAATGAAATGCAAGTGGGAAAGATGAGTTTGGGCGCATTTGGATTTGGTGGAGTTAGAAGCTATAAATAAGAGCCTTGGGCTCTCATTTTGGTTATCTATGAGAATTGCATCATTATGTTGCCGGTTTGGCGACTGAAAATCTGAGCTTCGAAGTGTGGCTTTTTAGCTAAGTCTCAGTTTCATACTTGGAAGATGTTACCTAGCTGTGTCCTAGTGTTTCCAATGCTATTAGTGAGTGAGTTTTGCAGATTGTGGAGTGTTTAGTGTGGGATTGGAGTGTTTTCTAGTTGCTGGTCGCGGAGTGTCTGAAACTATATTTTGCTCATACCTCTTGGCCAGGTGATTCCACCATTCTGGGTACCGTCTCATTCATCTTTCCTGCTACTAGCGATTCATCTTGTAATTTTTTAGCACCTTGCATTGAGTATGAAATTTTATAATACAAATCAAAATTCTCTGGTTAGGTGTTGGGTTTAGGAGGTGCATTGGGAAGCGTGGCAAATAAATAAGTGTGTTTTGATAGCTCTTCTTGGGTTTGTTTTCATTGTTCTAGTATAGTATTAATTTAGAACTATTTTGGGGTGAATTGGGTGAGTATTGAGAGAGTTATGAGTGTTTTAGTGGGTTCATAGGCTATTGGTTTTGCATTTCCAGCCTGCAGTTTTGATGTTAGCAGAATTTCATGTTTATTATTTGGATGTTCAGCATTACTCTTCTACTCTCACTCTCTTTATTATTGTAAGGTTAAGTAGTAGTACTACTAACCACTTTTGGCTCGTAAACTCTCATCCCGCTGGAAAGTGGAAGAGGCTAGCTTGCCACCTATATCAGTTATATTGTAATTTAGTCCTCCCGTTGCATAAGCGGTCAAGTGATGGTTGGTTGTAATGGTCCTCCCGCTGCATAAGCGGTCTAGTTGAGTTTTGTAATTCAGTCCTCCTGTTGAAATATCGTGGTAGAGTGATTTGTGTTTGCTGTATGTTTCTCTTAGCTGGTTCACCATCAAGTTTATTGCTTTCCCACTGGATAAGCGTAAGGGGCTGGCTTGCCGCCCAAGATTGTATTCACTTTATCTTTTCAACAGATTTTGAAAGATTCCTAAATAGGTCTTTTGCTGCCCTATTTAAATTTTAATTTAATAAAATATATTTTGGAGTCTTTTTGGCGTTCTTAGAGACTAGACAGAAGATGCAGAAGAGTTTGTTTCTTTTGTGTTGTTTTTTGGTGATGGGGTTTGCAACATATGACAAGAAACAACATAAAAATGAGCTGTAATCAAGAGATCAGCTTCTGATTTTTTATATGACAGCAGATTACAATCATCTAGAAGTGAAACAACATTCACATGTACAAGCAGAAAACATACCAAGGATCCAGTGCTAGGGTTTGAGGCTTGTTTGCTATCCAGAAACTGGATACAAGCTGAGAAGGATAATGTAGGAGCAGATGAGTGGATCCAATCTGCTTATTCTACCATAAGATGAATTATCAATAGCAAATTGGGCAAGAACCCAATTGCTAGCTGGAAATCCAACCTTTGCCAGGCAAAATTATACAATTTTGACCTCCTTTTCCCGCTGTTTTGCTCACGCTGATCACAAATCTAGTCAGTTTACTGTGATTTCTTCCACACTACCCTTTCTAATCCCAACAATGAGATCAAGCACAAGAAATGGAGTTAGAACCCTCCATTTAATTTAAAATTGATGCACAACCTTCTAGAATGGTACGACACTGCCTGGAATGGTATGGCTGCAATTATGGAACCCACACTTGTTGCAATTTCAAGATAAATTGCTCATAATTGATGTATCATACCTAATGGTGATTGTTGGGCTGGTTTTGTTGCTAAATTGACCCCCATTGGATCTAGACAAGGCACATCCTTGTCCCACGTGGGCAAATTAGTGGGTACACCTCCACTACCAATGCAGATCTGCGGGTTTACGTCCTCCAAACACCTGCAATTTCTGCTGCTAATGCAGAGTAGAGAAAATCAGAAATAAAATAATAACATAATGCCAATTCCCTCCTCCAAAATGTCTAATAACCTTTTCCAAAGAGTGGTGTAACCCTAAATGGAATATCCAACTAAAAAAGCATCTTCCTTGGCATCTTTTAGGTCCACGTAGCTTAAAGGCTTAAAGCCTTTTAAAGAATGACAAGGGTCCCACCATGCCATGTCATTTAAGTGATTTGAGCCACTTTATTAAAAGGTACGCATAGCACTTTATTCAAACATAACCCTTTATTAAAAAAAGAAACCTAGGCTTATAAAGTAACTTTTTTCCTTATTAACTTTTGACACTTAGAAATTTTAAGTGTCTTTATTCATCAAATGCAATGGGGGAATTGCATCAAAAACATGGGGACATGACAGATTTGAGTTCTAATGATCCCCTATTCACCGTATGCTCTCCCCTTCCCACATTGGGCACTCGGTGATCAAAAAGTGGAAGGGTTGCATTTTCTAGCAAGCTTTGAGTTTATGCTTTCTAACCTTAATGGGTTATCTGTTTGTGGATGTTTATTATTGGTCTTAAAAAACAAAACAAAAATAACTGGGATATTATAGTGGTATCAGAGCTGGTTTTCCTGCTAGCCTGTGAGTTTTAGTGGATTTAAAATTCTCCATGAGTGACAGAGATGTCGGATACTACAACCGAGAATAGAAGAGACAACAGTTTCAGATTCCAATAGTGCCGAAAGAGGATACATTTTCAGAAGTACTGAGAAACAGAGGGAAGAATTTGGATTTTGCAGATTCAGTGGATCCCATGGCAAACAAGACTACAAAACCGAGTGAGGCACCTGATAAGAAGGCTGAGAGACGATTCAATGCCATGATGGACACGATGTCTCTATTGCTGGCCAAACTTAACCAGAACGTTGTTGGGACCCCTAACCAACCCAACAATGGATCGGAAGCCAACACTTCCAATGCTTCTGTAGGCAATGGAAATGGGAGTAACAATGGGAGCAACAGTGGAGGTTTAGCCCCAAGACCTCTACAACCTGTATTCTTGCCAAAAGAAGTACAACAAGCTGAAACGGAGATACCTACAACGGATGAAATAAGAAACAACTACCTGGAGTATGCTTCTCTCCCTGGTGAGATCCGAGATATCCTCACTTTGGATCAGTTTATGAATCAGAAAATGAAGAGGAGGAATAACAATAGATTTGTTGCCCCCTGAGATTATCAGCAAGCTCTTGGAAGAGTGACTTAAGCGCACTTTGATGTAAGCACTAAGAGCACAGCTAGAGCATGGGTGCAAAAGTTAGACAATTACTTGTCCTTGAGGCCTATGCCAGAAGAAGATGCTATTAAGTTTGCTACCTTGCACTTGGATGGAGTGGCCCACGAATGGTGGTACCATGGGTTGGTTACCCTTGGTCATAACTTGATCACCACCTATGTTGATTTCACCAACAAGCTGATTGAGAGATTCGACACCAAGGATCCAGAGGTGAAATTTAGAGAACTTTCTCAACTCAAACAACAAAGTTCGTTGGACACTTACATAACTGAATTCCAAAATTTATTAGTTATGGTAAGTAGCATCTCTGAGAAGTGGTTAGTTGTCCTTTTTATTGAAGGACTTGAGGAACCTTTGAAATGTTGGGTTAAAGCATTTGACCCGCCCACCTTGGCAGAAGCTATTAAGAAATCTCAAAGCATGGAGTTGGCTGCCCCAAGGAATAAAATTCAGTCCAAGCCTTTTCCTTCCAAAAAGGATAAGAAGAAGTTCACAAATCAAACCAAGAGGTTCCCTTTGCGAATGGATGATGAGCTTTGTCAAGAGCTTCGAAGGAAGAATCTTTGTTATTCTTGCAGAGAACCTTGGGCCCCAAGACATAAGTGTCATGGAAAGGGTAAACTACATCAGATGGAGTGCTATCCTGTGGATGGATCAGATTCTGAAATTTCAAAACAACACACTGAAATTGAGGACAACGAGTATGAAGACGCTCCTGAAGGGCCTGAAATTGGGTCAGAAGACAGAGGAGTGGTTGCTCAACTCTCGAGCATTCACAAGAATGAGTCCTTTAGAGTTCGGGGTGTGATTGGAGAGCATCATGTCATTTCTCTCATTGACACAAGGCGACTCACAATTTCATTGATGAAAGGATTGTTGCTAAGAGGGGACTAGTGGCAGAGGAAGTTGATGGCTTCAAAGTCATGGTAGTAGATGGCTCCACTATATCTTGGAATCAGATGATTTCCAACATGTCTCTGAAGTTGGGGAATCATGAAATCATAGATGATTTCTTTGTGGTTAGCATTGGTGGGACTGATGATGCAGTCGTTGGGATTCAATGGCTGAGATCTCTTGGTGAGATCACACTAAACTTGCAAACCATGGAGCTGAAATTCATGTCTGAGGGGAAGAAGGTAGTATTGAGAGGAATGTTGCTTGGTGGACTTAGAGTTGTATCTTTGAAAAGGATGGAGAGGCTGATCTTCCAAAATCAGGTGGAGTGGGCAGCAGAGTGTTTGACAATGCCTTCAAATCCATTGGTAGATAAGGGCAGCTATTCCACAGACATTCAAGCAATGATCATAGATAGAAGTAAGGTCATGGTCACGCCCTCAGAACCACTAAAAGAAAATCGGAACTATCTTGAAGACATTCAAGCCTTGATAACCAAGAGAAGTAAGGTGTTTGAGAACCCACCTCCTAGCAGACCCCCTAAGAGAGGTGCCGAACACATCATTGAGCTTGAAGAAGGAGCTAAGCTAGTTATGACTACTCCTTACTGGTATCCTAAGAAGCAGAAGGATGAGATTGAGAAAGCAATCTAGGAATTCCTTGACATGGGTTACATACGGCCAAACAAAAGCCCCTTTGCTTCGACAGTTGTTTTGGTGAGAAAGAAGGATGGGACCATGCACATGTGCGTGGATTATAGGGCCTTGAATCAGAAAACTATCAAGAACCGGTATCCTATGCCGAGAATTGATGAGCTACATGGGGCAGTGTTCTTCTCTAAGATTGAGCTTAAGTCAGGGTATCATTAGATTAGAAAGGGAGCTTTAGATGTGGAGAAGACCGCTTTCAGATGCCACTTTGGGCATTTTGAGTTCCTAGTCATGCCCTTTAGTTTGACGAATGCACCTGCCACATTTCAGTCGTGCATGAATAGAATATTTTAGAAACAACTAAGGAAGTTTGTAGTGATATTCTTTGATGACATACTCATATTCAACAAATATTGGAAGGAGCATTTACAACACTTGGATGAGGTGCTAAGCATACTAGAGTCCGAATCCCTATTTGCCAAGGGAGTCCAAATGTGAGTTTGGAATGGAAGAGTTGCTCTACCTTGGTCACATTATTAGTGCAGGTGGTGTGAAGGTTTACCCTGAAAAGATTAGAGCCATTATTGATTGGCCTCCTCCTGAAAACATAACACACTTGAAGGGATTTCTGGGTCTGTGTGGTTTTTATCGGAGGTTTGTAAAGGGATATTCTCAGTTGTCTTCCCCACTCACAGATCTTACAAGGAAAGGAGCTTTTGAATGGTCCGAAAAGGCACAAACAGTTTTGGAGCAGTTTAAGGGGATCATGAGTTCCTGCCCTGTTTTGGCTTTACCTAATTACACCAAACCTTTTGTTCTGCAGTGTGATGCATCTAGAGAAGGTGTTGGTAAAGTCCTCATGAAAGATAAGCATCCTTTAGTCTTCGAGAGTAGGAAGTTGAGAGGACCTGAAAGACTGTACTCGATTTATGACAAAGAAATACTTGCCATAATGCATGCCCTTGCAAAGTTCAGGTAGTATCTGGTGGGGAGTAAGTTCATTGTTAAGACTAATCATAATAGTCTTAAACACTTCATGCATCAAAAGGATTTGAATGAAAGACAATAGAAGTGGGTGAGTAAGCTACAGGCTTACGATTTCGATATTGAGTATGTTAAGGGAAAGAACAATGTTGCGGTTGATGCCTTATCCAGAAGGCCCCATTTGAGCTCACTATGCGAGCTTACTGCTGATTGGAGGGAGTTGTTGCTTGCTGATTATGCCAAAAATACGTTTGCAAGCAGCATAATAGGAGGTACTTTTCATGATGAAAGGTACAAATTGGTTGAGGGGTTGATACTATACAAAGGAAGGATCTTCATTGTGGCTGAATTTAAGCTGAAGGAGAAGATTTTGAAGACTTTCTATGATATCCCCCTTTCTGGTCACTGTTGACGTGTATTTTGTACACAATCATACACAGAATAAAATACCCAAGGGTACCTTATCCTCTCTTGAATAAAGCCTCTGATTGTTGAAGATGTCGCAAAAAAGGATCAATCAGGGTGACTCCAATGTTCTTTTATGTAGGGTCTCTACGTGTGGATAAGCACCAGTGGTCGTTGTGAATGTTGTTTCATCAAGGGGCCTTATGTCCTCCGAGCTGCAGGAACAAGATTTCTCTAAACTAACAAGTTCTCAAAAAAGATCAAAAGGTAGAGTTTGCAAGGGATAAATTCTAATCTAATCCTAAGAATGACTTAATGTAGGCTAGACTTGGTAAGATTCTACCAATTTCAATATTGCCATGAAATAACAACTCAACTGAAATTGATGCGATCTTCTAAGGTAACAAATGATCTTTCAATTCATCAAGGATCATAGACACTACCGCAAAGGCACATATCCAAAGTTCAATGACGATTGAAGGTTTAAGTAATTCAAGTCTCTCCAGTTGACCACACAAGGCGTTCCTACAATCAGTAAGAAGCTAGTGGTTTGGAACGTGAATCTCACCAAAGATCAAGCCCAACACTTAGTCCTCCAAACTTAAATACTACTTTGACTGAGAATGATTCAAGAAAGTAAACAACCATGAAGATAGCCACAAGAATTGCAATAAAACACCATAACTTCAATATTTTATTGATCTCAAAGCCATCATAAACAACAATTGCTTGAAATTCTTTCTTCAAAACTCAATCTTGCTACAAAATAACTTTCTTCTCCAAAAGCTCTAAACTCTAATTGCAAATCCTCTAATCTCTCTATTTTCTAATGACAGGATGAAAATGAGTGAGGGTATATATAGCATCCTCAATTACAATGAACGGCCTAGATCAAAAGAAGATCAACGACTGAGATTCTGACACCTAAACCCTAATTAGGGTTTTATTACCAAAGTTCCCCTTTTATTGAACAATATTAAATGCATAGCCAAATATTTAATTGACACAAAAATCTAGGAAACATAGACCAACGATAATTAAGGTGCCATGTCATCTATAACAACCTCTCTTCTAGAACCTTATTCCCTTTCCAATGCTCTTTCTTAGCATATGCAATGAATCTAGACACGATTCCTTCAATCTCAGCAATTGGAATCTCGGGAAGATTCCTCATTCATTCCTCCAAGTGGATGACCTGATTGAAAGCCTTGAGAAGAGCCGTGTCCCATCCAAGTTCAAGTTCTTTAATCTTCTCAATCAGGAGCATGGTAGCAAACATTTGATCCCGTTGCTCATCTGTGATAACATTCTCATCTTTGCAAAAGATGACCTTGACTCTTTCTTCTAATTCTTGAAGATCCACGTCTGTCTCAACTTCGATCCTCCTGTCAAGAATAGTACACAACACTTCAAACACCTTGTCTTGGATAGGATGGATGATCTCTTCAACTTGATTGCATTTGTTACTGATGTCCTCAAAAAGAACTTCCTTCATCTGGAGTAAAGTTGACCATTGGAGTAAACTATGGGATCCTCCATCCATTATCTTCTCTTGTGCTAGGATCTTCCTTGATGTTTGTCTGATTACTTGCAGGACAGGAATGATAACATCTCTAGTATGAGCGAAAGCAGCTACAGTTATCATTAGGTTGTGGATGATCTCAAGAACCTGGATAGCTCGGTGGATGGTCTGCATCATTCTTGTTGCAAATTCAACAGCAACTGTATGGGATTTGTCAATCCAAGAGCTCATAAGCTGGACCAAACTCTTGACTCTTTCTGCCTCACCAACTAATTCAATGGGAAGTGCTTGCACAGGAGATACTGCTGGATCCTGACGCCCCAAAGGCTGATTGAGATGGCTAAAGTAGCCTCTCCATGCACCTCTCTCTCTCTCAAGCTTTCTATTTTTCTCCATTTCTTCCCTAAGCTTGTCTTTTAGTGCTTCAAACGAATCGGTTGCCTCATCCAATGTTTGCTCAGCCGTGAGTGGACCAAGCTCAAATGTTTCTACATCATATTCTTCTGCGAGGATTTCACCTTCATACTTGTCCACTGCTGGTGTAGCTATCTGCAATTTCCTGGATCCTGTCTCATCTCTGATCATCTTGGACATCTTAGTGGCTTTCTTCTTTTCTGTAATGGGCACCCTAGAATGCCCAAAAACTAACCCCACTGCTGATAGGAATTTAGTCAAACAATTTGCAGCCAACTCCTTATTCCTCCGTTTAATGTTTCAATGTTTTTTTTTGTTTTTAAGTCTTTGCACAGGTATGAAACCACATAACATGAACTAAAAAGAATTTACAATAATAGGCAAGCTGGAAATTGAACTACTGCTGTTATAATATTATTTCCAGAATTAACAAAAATCAAATACATAGCAGGTTATTTTCAACTCACTAAATACTCCAGCATTTTGACATAATGTTCCAACCAAAGTTTCTAATTCTGCTGCTACAGTAACATGAATAGTGCTGCATGAATAGTGCCAGGTGAATAGTGCTGCGTGAATAGTGCCAGGTGAATAGTACCTACGTGAATAGTGCCACGTGAATAGTACCCACGTGAATAGTGTCACGTGAATAGTACCCACATGAATAGTGTCGCGTGAATAGTACCTGCATGAATAGTGTCACGTGAATAGTACCCACGTGAATAGTGTCGCGGCCTGTAGCTGGAAATGCAACCAAATAATGCTGCTGCTTGTAGCTGGAAAAAGCACCCAATCTGCCTGTAAATGAAGCTGATAGCAAAGGATTCCAAAGGCCAAACCCCAAGGGAATGACGTCTAGAATGTCACAAGAGAGGATAGACGTCCTCTAATGCCAAGAACGGATCTGCAACTCACACACCAAACTCTTCTCATATTCCACATGCCCAATGAAGCCACAAAAGCTCCCTTTTATTCTTTCTCCAAGGGGCGACCCAACTCACTCAAGCAATGTGGGATAAAACATGTTCAATATAAAACATATTAAAATATTCACTTATGTCTCCCTTGGTTGCCCCTTTGATTTACACATATCTCCATAAAAAAAATATTAAAGTAACACTTTAATATTTTACAATTAAATTAAATGTTACTTTAATAAAACTTCAGGCACTAAAATATATTAGCAATCGGACTCCGAATAGCGTGAGTAATAGCTCGTCGGAAAGCTCTCGCCAAGGAGTATCAAATCCAATCACCAAAACTAGCCTTCGTTGTGTCCTGCTGGCTTACTAAAAATAGTAAGTATGCCTGAAACTAAGTAAATCAACTTCGTTTTGGCCCAAACTGGAAATGACTAGGCCAAAACACTCCAGGATCCCTTTAAACCCTTCGTTAGCCCTCAGGACCATGTAGAGCTAGGCTAACGCACATATACTTGGTCAATCTGCTAGAGTGGGGACATTACAGTCCGCCCCCCTTGAAATTGCTTGTCCTCAAGCAATCTCAGTCCAGCCTGCTGTATCACCTGCTCATTCTCCCATGTAGCATCTTCCTCCAGCAGGTCTCTCCATCTGACCAAATATTCCTTCACTATCCTGTTTCTGAGTTTCCTCTCTCTGGTGTCCAGAATAGCCTCAGGTACTAACACGAGCTTCCCCTCCTCATCCAAAGGAGGTAAATCTGCAGAAGGTACTACACTCTGACCAATAGCTTTCTTAAGCCTAGACACATGAAATACATTGTGTACTCGACTTCCCTCTGGAAGCTCAAGCTCATAGGCGACTTCGCCCACTCTGCGAATCACCCTGTAGGGACCATAAAATCTAGGCTTCAGCTTCTCTGTCCCACTCCTCTTGAGAGATGACTGCCTATATGGTTGTAGCCTCAAGTATATCATATCCCCTACCTCGAAACTGCGCTCTACCCTGTGCTGATCAGCATACAACTTTTGTTGATTCTGAGCTTGCTGTATGTTCTCTTTGAGCACTCTCAGGATATCCTGACTATCCTGCAATAAGTCTTTGGCTTTGGGCACCCTGCTGTCCCCCAAAACCAGATCCATGAAGCTTGGTGCTTCATAACCATAAAGTGCGATGAAGGGTGTCATCCTGATGGACATATGATAAGTGGTGTTATAACAATACTCTCCCATATGCAACCATCTGACCCAAGCTTTTTGTTGTGCAGTTACATAGTTCCTCAAATATCCCTCCACCCATTTATTCACAATCTCTGTTTGCCCATCTGTCTGCGGATGATAACTAGTGCTAGGTGTAAGATCTGTACCACACAACCTAAGAACTCCTACCAAAAAACACTCATAAACTTACTATCCCGATCAGTGACAATGAATCTGGGCAACCCATGTAACCTGAATATCTCTCTAAAGAAAAGATCTACCACTTGTGCTGCTGTGTAAATGGACGGAATAGCAAAGAAGTGAGCGAACTTCGTCAAGCGGTCCACCACCACATAGATGCAATCCCTTCCCTGCACTCGCGGTAACCCAGTGATGAAGTCCATCGAAATACTTTCCCATTTCCTATCAGGAATGGGCAAGGGCTATAATAAACCTGCAGGAAATGTGTGCTCTCCCTTGTTCTGTTGACAAACCGCACACTCCCTAACATACCTCTGAACATCATCCTGTTGTGACCATTTCACACATCGCCCCATCGCAAATGGGGACCCCCTCTTTTTGCTTGTTTTTCGCTTGTTTTCGCTTTCGTTTTTTAGGGTTTTGTTAGTTGGTTAGTTGTCTGGATTTAGGGCCAAGCCTTAGGGTTTTAAATTTTGCCTTTTCAAGCCAAAATCCAGTCACTTTTGAGAGCCTTTTGAGCTTCTTTTCTAGAATGCAAATTTTGAATGCAATGAATTCGCCAAAATGGTCTAATTTTCAATTGGAATGTTCATGCAGAGCTTAAACTTGTCTAAATGATGACCGTCAATGTGAATTTTTGTCTGATTGAATGTTTTGACCAAATTTTGACTTTTTTGAAGTTTGATCCTGGGCATTGGAATTGATTTGTTTTCGCCTCGTGAAGTGTTAAAATGTGAAAAATCTTGTTATTTTGGCCTGTAGGAGCAAAATCGCTCCTGTCCCTCAGTGAAGGACGGGAGCTCATTTCCAAATATCTCATTGTCCTTGCAGAGTCCAGACAAATTTTACGTTTGAAGTGATGGAGAACGACAAGATCTTTCCATTGAATATAAATTGAAGATTTTCATGAGCACAGAAAGGCCTCCAGGAAGAAAATCGCTCCTGTCCCTCAGTGAAGGACCGGAGCTACAATTCAAATTTCGCCATGTCCGTGCAAGATTTTGATGACTTAGCAATTGGAGGACGTCCGAAGGAAGATACTTTGCCAAATGAATATAATTTGAGATGCAAAAAATGAAGGAAAATGACCTATATTGACTAAATCGCTCCTGTCCCTCTCCAAGGGACTAGGGCGAGGTACCTTGTAGCTCTCGTCCCTCTCCCAGGGACCAGAGCGATTTCCTCCATTTTGCAAAATCCAGACAAGGGTCAAGGCAAGTTTACGTTCAAAAACGAAGGAGAACATGAGATGAATGCATTGAATATAAATTGAAGATTTTTGGGACATCCATACCAATGCTAAATGCCTAGTTCGCTCCTGTCCCTCAGGAAGGGACCAGAGCGATTTTTGATATAATTACCTCTTTTTGCAAGATTCCAAACAATGTCAAGGCATGGACGGATCGAGTAAAGAAGGACGAATCCGTTGAATATAAACTTAGAGCATGACAAAGTAAGATGAGAGCCACAAGGAAAAAATCGCTCCTGTCCCTCTCCAAGGGACCAGGGCGATACAATGGTGAAGATACGTCCCTCTCAAGTTCAAGGTCGTCCCTCCAAGGTTCAAGGCCAATCCAAGCCAGGACAAAAGGTGGCGAGGACATTTCAAGGCGCTTTCATCATGCGTAAACACTTAAAGGACGTTAAAATGAAGAAATTGACACCCTATAACATAGATCGCTCCTGTCCCTCAGGAAGGGACCAGGGCGATGTTAGATGCATTGGCCATTTCATGCAAAATTTACGTAAGGACAAGACATTGCAATGTTTTAGAAGGTCCATGGTACGACAACAAGATGATAAACAAGAGTTTTGAACGTTAAATAATCACCAAAATGGATCTAGGAACCATATCGCTCCTGTCCCTCTCCAAGGGACCAGGGCGATTTGCTTTGGATTCCTTGTTTGTTTCAAGTTCAAGCTAAGTCAAGACGCCCTAAGATAGCATATGGTCCAAGGCATCGTTTGAAGATAATTCGCAAGGGTTTTGAACGTCCAAACATCGCCAAACAATGTAAAAGCCTCACATCGCTCCTGTCCTTTGGACAAGGACCAAGGCGATACTATTAGAACACTCCCGTTCCTTCAAAGATCAAGGCGACGCAAGGTTAGGAAGTGCGAAGGACAACGTTTGAAGGACATTGCAAAAGAGATCGAAGTTTAAAATCGCCAAGACCAAGGAAAACATGTGGATCGCTCCTGTCCCTCTCCAAGGGACAAGGGCGATGATCCTTATAACATCGAAGGTACCTTGCAAAAGCAAGTGGAAATAAGCGCAAAGGACACAAGCAATGATATTTCGAAGGTCAAAGATGCAAGGTGAACGCAAAAACATGGAGATCGCTCCTGTCCCTCTCCAAGGGACCAGGGCGATAATGGTCATGGGACGCCCTTGCTCGCACAAGGAAGAAATTCAAGTTCGAAGGACCACCAGATGATCGATTTAGGACGTGGAAATGAAGAAGTTGATCGTGAAAAAAATGCAAAACCAAGACAAAATAATGGATCGCTCCTGTCCCTCTCCAAGGGACCAGAGCGATGAGGTACGTCCCTCTATTTACATATTTTTTGGCGCCAAATTAAAACAATTTGAATTTTAAATCAATTTAAAAAATTGAAAATCCATTTTTTATTGGCATTTAATATGGCGTTAACATTTATTAATTATTTTTGCCTTATTTAGAAATCGAAATTTGCAATTTAAAAACGCAAGGCATTAGTAATTAATTAATTAATTAATAAAAAAAATCGATTTGAGCGCTCATATATGGGGTCGGCCTTGTTATGTCATTGCAAATCATTTAAAAAATGATTTTATTTTTTATTAAGTCGGCCTAAGGGGTAAAGGGTGAAAGCGCTATATAAGGGGGGTGGAATTATCATTTTCTACACCATTATTTTACCTTCCTTCATGCGAATTGACAAGAGGCGAATATAGTGCGAGTTTCATTCATCCAAGGTGGCGAAGACACTCCAAAGGTGGTGCGAATTGCATTGAAGACCAAGGGTGGCGCGCTTAGACATTCCAAAGGTGGTGCGACTTCAAACCAAAGGTGGCGTAGACATTCCCAAGATCGTGTGAGGCGTGTTTGAAGAGGTGCGAATTTGAAGATCCATCCAAGACCACGCCTAAGGCGAACTTGCTAAAGACTTGGTGATTTATTTGTACGAAATTGAAGATCACATTCTCTCCAGAGGTGGCGAAATCAAATTTGAGGGGATCATATTGAAGATTATCTTTATACCTCAATTTTGCCTAGGCAAATTTTGTTTTTGCATTCTAGAGTTAGCTCTCTATCGAGGTATGGCGATTTAATTATTATTGTTTTATTCATTCATCGTCATATTTCAAATTTTGATTTTAAATCTCTTAGCTCAATCGTTGTATTTTAGGAAATGATAACTCTAGAGACTTATCATGAGGTTTCCTAAAATCTATCTCTCTTATCTATGTTATTTATTGCAAAATCTATTTCTTATAATGAAATGTTGTGTAGGTATGGCAACCCCAAAGGCGGGAGCATCCACCAGTCGCTCGGCCCTCATGAAAGAAGATCAGAAGACCGAGGAAGTGGAGACCAAGATCGTGTCCAAGTGGAGCAACATTGGAGATACAAACTTGGGGAACTTTAGCACGAAGAAGTTCCGAGAGGTCCCTTACATCGGCAAGCCATCACCTGTCGCCCGGAGAATAATAGAAAGTGGCATCATTAAGGCGGCCGGTTTTCCTCCAGCCATTCAGTGTCACGAGTTGATGATCGAGTGTGCCCGTCATTACAATCCACAGTCCAGGACAATTGTGTCCAATGAGGGAAACATTTTGGCGTACCTTTCAGAGGAGGCCATAAGTGAAGCCTTCCATCTTCCAGAGCACAGGGACATGATATACAAGAGCATTGAAGGAGCCAGGTCAGTATACGATGATGATCCAGATGCTTGTCTAAGCATAATCAACAAGAACTGGCTACTCAAGAGTCGTCCCCGTCTGAGCAAAGTACCGAACACACCACACCGGATTGATTTCCAAGAGGAGTACAGAGATTTGATCACCATGCTCAACAGAGTTACAGGAGCACCTCATGCCTTCTATTTTGAGAAATGGATGTTTTATTTCATCCAGGTGATTGTTCAAGGAAAGGGTACAATACATTGGGCTAGGATAATTAGCCATTGCTTAGACGTACAGTTGAGAAGACTCAGGGCTACTAAGTCCTTCCACATGAGTTCGTATGTCATCTATGCCTTAATCAGGAGCGTTGAGTACGCAGGACTACCTCACAGAGGAGTGATTGGAAGAGGACCCGGTGAGGTCAGAGTTTGCGAATCCTATACCTACTTGCATCATCCACCAGGGAAGAACTACAAGTTAATCAATGATACTTTCACGATGAACATCACAAGGACGTTGCAAGGAGGGATTCACAACAGATTATCTCAGGATGCCCAGGAGTTAATCAAGAGGAACGGTGCTTGGTTCATTCAGTTTCCCAAGTTCACTTACATTAGAGTGTATGGATGTCCTTTACCTCCATACATGTTGCCGAGATACCCGACAGACAGGATTGTGTTACTTGAAGTAACAAGGCAGTTGGCAGCATATGTGAAGGCATTCAGACACAGACATCAGAATGGAGTTCAGGTACCTATTATTTTGGGTAATTCAGTTGAGGTATGTCCCAATGTCTCAGCCATGGATGATGCAGAGAGGGAGTTAGCCTTGTATCCTTTTTCATCTTTTGCTTGGAGGAATAGTTTTGATCCTCATGGACATTTAGAGGAGACAGTCGGTAGAAGATTTAGACATGAGTACCAGATTGAAGATTTTATGATGAATCTCCTAGATGATCTCGAAGTGAAACGAAAGATACATTCTAGATTGCCTTTGGATTTCATCAGGAAATGTAAGATTTACCGAGTAGCCGACCAAGCTCAGGACAACGGCAGGCACATCCAATCTTCATATGATAGAGAAAGCAAAACAATAAGTCTGAATTGGAGTGAGCCTGAGGCCGTGGATTTAGATGAATTGATGGCACCAGTCTTGTCTTGTACTCGCAGATGGGTAGACATTCAACATCAGAAGTTGAGAGAACAAGGCATAGCTATGTCTTTTACTTTGGAAGAAAAGCCAGCCGAAGGTGGAGCCAGTGTTAGTGAAGGCAATCCTAATCCTAGGAATTCAGGTGAAGGTAACCTTCGATGTGCCAGTGAGGGCAATCTCCATTCGAGAGGTTCAAAGAGAAAGGAAAGATCAGAAAAGAAAGAGCCTTCCAAGAAAAAGCAGGGTGCTAACAAAGATCAAACACCAGGTACTTCTTCCAGGCCAGAAGATAGAACAGTTCGAGTGGAAGAATCCATGGAATCGATGGTACAGAATGACAGACAGGAGGAAGAACAGGCACAGCATGTTTCATCCGATGGATCTCTCCAAGACTATGATTTAGATAATGATAATGAAGTAACATCTCCTCCCAGACAAGAAGAAGTAGTACACAAAGAAATTCAAGTTCAAGAGACAAGATCAAATATCCCAGATTGGTTGAAGGAAAGATTGACTAAGGTGATCGTAATTGAGGACGAGGACAGTGCAATCGATCTAGAGAGCCTTGTTGGACGTTCACATATGACAACAGAGAAGAAGAAGGCTACAAGGATGTCCAAGATGATTCGAGATGAGACTGGATCTAGAAAACTGCAGATAGCTACACCGGCAGCAGACAAATATGAGGGTGAGATCCTAGCAGAGGACTATCATATACAGACTATTGAGTTAGGACCATCCACAGCAGAGCAGACTTTAGATGATGCCACCGACACATTTGAGGCATTGAAGGATAAGTTCAGAGAAGAAGTAGAAAATAATAGAAAGCTTGAGAAAGAGGTCGGTGCATGGAGAACATATTTCAGTCACATCAATGAACCTTTGGGACGTCAGGATCCAGTTAGATCACCATTGCAGGCATTGCCCCTTCAATCAATCAATGAAGCAGAAAGATTCAGGAATATGGTCCAGCGTACATGTAATTGGATGGATAGATCTCACACGGTGGCCATTGAGTTTATTACAAGGATGTCGAAGATCACCCATCAGGCTAACCAAGTCCTTGAGATAATCCACAGACTGATGGCAACAGTAGCTGCATTTGCCCATACCAAGGACGTTGTCATTCCTGTCTTGAAAGTTATAAGACATACATCCAGAAGAATTTTAGCACAAGAGAAGATCTTGGAAGGCGATTCTCACAGTTTGTTTCAGTGGTCAACCTTACTCCATATAAAGAGTGTTCTCTTTGAGGACATCAGTGTTAGATGTGGTCAAGTTGAGGAGGTGATCAATCCGATCCAGGACAGAGTATTTGAGGTACTTCGTACCATTCTTGGCAGAAGGATCGAGGTCGAGACAGATGTGGATATCCAGGAATTTGAGGATAGAATCAAGATCATCTTTCGCAAGGACGCAGATGTTACAGATGAGCAGTATGATCAGATGTATGCCACCATGCTCCTGATTGATAGAACGAAGGAACTTGAACCTACTTGGGACACAGCTCTTCTAGATGCATTTGATCAGGTTATCCACTTAGAAGAGAGTATCAAGAATCTTCCCGAGATTCCAATCACAGAAATCGAAGGGATCGTGACAAAATTCATTGCATATGCTAAGAAAGAGAATTGGAAAGGGAATAAGATTCTAGATGAAAGGTTGTTACAGATGACATGACATCTTATTTCTCATTGGCTGATACCTCCTAGATTTTTGTGCCAAATTTAATATTTGGCTATGCATTTAATATTGTTCAGTAAAAAGGAGGTCATTTGTAACAAACCCTAATTAGGGTTTAGGTGTCATGATCTTGTCCGTTGATTTACTTTCAATCTGGACCTTTCATTGTAATTGGGGATGCTATTTATACCCCCATTTTTCATTTCATTTGTAATAGAACAGTCAATAGAAAATAGAGAATAGAGTTGAGAGATTAGAGTTGTAAGCAATTTTTATTTTGTAGCAAGATTGAGTCTTGAAGAGAGAAATTCAAGCAATTGTTGTATATGATGACTTGGAAATCAATAAAATATTGAAGTTATGGTGTTTTGTTGCAAATTTCATAAGTTATCTTCATGGTTGTTGGATGTACTTGAATCACGCTCAATCAAAGTAGTTTGTTAATTTGAAAGACTAAGTGTGAGATTTGATATTTGGTAGGATTCGCAATCCAAACCACTAGCTTCCTGCTGATTGTAGGAACGCCTTGCGTGGTCGACTGGAAAACATTTTGAGTCCTTAATCTTCAAGCATTTTCGCATCTAGGATATGTACCTTCGTAGTAGTGTCCTTGGTCTTTGATGCATTGAATACCATTATTACCCTAGAAGATCGCACTAATTTCAATTGAGTTGTTATCTTATGGCAAAATTGAAGTTGGTTGAGTCTTGCCAAATCTCATTCATGCTAAGTCATTCATAGGGTTAGGCTAGATTAGACTTTCTTAAACCCTGTCCTATTTCCATTTTTTGAAAATTCCTTTTAGTCTAGTAAAATCTTCGAGCTTTTGAATACGTAAGACGCCTTGGAGGAAACAGCAAATCACATCATACCACTAAAAAGCTTGTCCACACGTGGAGACCCCACTAAAAGAACCTTGGAGTCCATCTAACTGATCCTTTTTGCAGATCTTCAGCAGTTAGAGACTATTTTCTCAAGAGAGGATAAGATGCCTGTCGGTATTTTATTCTGTGTATGATTGTGTACAAAATACACGTCAACACATCCTTGAGCCCTCTCCATGAGAACCGCTCTCGGATCTGCCTGTAGGTCTTGAAGATCCCCAGATGCCCAGCTGTAGGTGCATCATGAAATTCCTTTAGTATCACCTCTCTCAAATGTGATGACGGAATCAAATAAACCCTGTCCTGAACTCTGATCAATCCATCTATCACCTCATAGCGATCATCCTGTATAGTACCTGAAATCAATCCAGAAGCCCAAGCATCTCTGACATACTCTGCTATAATCTGATCTCTCCAATCTCCTGAAATCTCTGCCAGAGCACATAAGTGAGGTCTCCGAGATAAGGCATCAGCCACCACGTTTTTCTTACCTTTGACAAACTCTATGTCAAAGTCATAAGCCTGCAATTTAGTAACCCATTTCTGTTGCCGGTCATTAAGATCACGCTGGCTCATGAAATATTTTATGCTATTGTGATCAGTTTTGATCACAAACCGTCCACCTACTAAGTATGATTGGAATTTGGCCAATGCATGCATTATGGCCAACATCTCCCTGTCATAGATAGAATAGCTCCTCTCAACACCTCGGAGCTTCCTACTCTCGAATGCAATAGGGTGTTTCTCCTGCATCAATACTGCCCCTATCCCATCACCTGAAGCATCACACTGAAGTTCAAATGGCTTCGTGAAATCTGGTAGAGCTAAAACCGGACAAGATGACATCACTTGTTTGAAGTGGTCAAAACATCGCTGCGCTGCTTCTGTCCATACGAAGGCTCCCTTTTTAGTGAGGTCTGTCAAAGGTACTGCAGTCTGTGAAAACCCCTTAACAAACCTCCTGTAAAACCCGCATAAACCAAAGAACCCCTTAAGTTGTGTGAGGTTCGTGGGAGTAGGCCAATCTACTATAGCTCTAATCTTTTCAGGGTCTACTCGAACTCCATCTACACTAATAATATGCCCAAGGTATAGTAATTCTGTCATACGAAACTCACACTTAGACTCCTTGGCATATAAAGACTCTCTCTCTAGGATAGATAATACCTCCTCCAAATGCTGTGAATGTTCCTTCCAGGTTTTACTGAAGACCAAGATGTCATCAAAGAAGATCAAGACAAATCTCCTCAATTGCTCCCTGAATACCTGGTTCATACAACTCTGAAATGTAGCGGGTGCATTGGTTAGTCCAAATGGCATAACCATAAACTCAAAGTGGCCATAGTGACATCGGAAGGCTGTTTTCTCAATGTCCTCTGCTCTCATCCTGATTTGATGGTATCCGGATCGCAAATCAATTTTGGTGAAGAAGCATGCCCCATGCAACTCATCAATCAACTCATCAATCCTAGGAATGGGATACCTGTTTTTAATTGTTTTCTTATTCAGTGCCCTGTAATCGATGCACATGCGCATTGTCCCATCCTTCTTCTTTACCAAAACTACAGCTGAAGCAAAGGGGCTTTTGCTAGGCCTGATGTGCCCCATTTCCAACAACTCCTTAATTGCCTTCTCTATCTCATCTTTATGTTTCTTAGGATGATGATAGGGAGTGATCATCACTGGTTTGGCTCCCTCCTCGAGCTCAATAACATGCTCTGCACCCCTGTCAGGAGGAACCCTGTGAGGAATATCACTGAATACCTTGGCATGCCTGTCAAGAATCTCCTGTATATCTGGTGGATGACTCTTCACCCGAAGCTCCGGTGAAGTTGGCATAACTAAGCACTCTGTTGCCCACTCTATGTCATTATGTCGAAAAAGTCTCTCCATTCTCTTCAAAGAGACTACTCTGCAACTCCCATCTGAAAGTCCCCTGAGAACAGTCGTCCTACCCTCATGCTGAAACCTCATTTCCAACTTCGCTAGGTTGAAAGTGAACTCAACCAGCGATGCCATCCATGTCATACCGAGGATGATGTCGTAATCTCCCATGTCCACAACGTAGAAATCATCCTCCAACTCATAGCCATCTCCAAATCTAATGTGAAGATTTGAAACCTTCTGAGTACATAATAGCTTTTGGCCATTAGCCACCATGACCCTAAAACCATCATGCTCCTCTGTCTGTAAACCTCTCCTGGCTACCAACTGTGTATCTATAAAGTTATGTGTAGCCCCAGTGTCAATGAGAGATATCACTTTCTGCCCCTGGATAGTACCCCTGACCTTAAATGTGATTGCCTTTTGGGCCCCTGTCAAGTGTGCCAACGATCTATCATCCTTGGGAATGCTGCTCTCCTCTATCATGTTACCCTCATCTGAATCGGAGTGCTGATCCTCCCCCTCTGACTCTAACTCCTCTGCTGAAAAATACTCCATTTGATTTGCCTTAGCCTTGAGAGGGCATTTATGAGATAAGTCCCAAGGCTCTCTACATTGGAAGCACAGTTTCTTCTTTCGAAGTTCATTCAAGGTTTCACTGTCTAGTCCTTTTGATCCTTCTTTGGGTTTTTTATACTCTTTCTGAAATGGTTTTTTGTCTTTGTCCTTGCGGTAGGAAGAATCTGTTGAATGGTATTTTCCTTTGTATACCGAAGGGGCTAAATCTCGTGCCTTTTTAGTTGCTTCTGCTAAGGTGAGTGGATCATGTCCCTTCACCCAACCACGTAATGGATCAGCAAGCCCATCACAAAATAACACCACCAATCTCCTAGGAGAGATATCAGTAACAAGTACAGACAAACGCTAAAACTCGGCGATGTAAGCATCTACTGAACCTGACTGTTTTAACTGTGCTAGCTCCTTGAAATGTAACTCGGGATCCCTAGTGTCAAATCTCTCAATCAATCTTTCTGTGAATTCCTCATAGGATGTAAGTTGATTATGCCCCAGAGTCACCATGCCATGATGCCACCATTCATGCGCAACACCATCCAAATGCATAGCCGCATACTTGATAGCCTCATCCTCAGGCATAGGATTTAGCTGCAAGTATGTATCTACCTTCTGCACCCAAGCTCGTGCAGTCATCTTCCCTGAAGCATCATAATAAGGCAAGGAAAGTTTTCCAACTTTCTTTCTTAGCTCAAAATTCTGATTCCTCCCTCCTGCTCTAGGCATATGTCTCATCCTCAAGTCCATATAATCTCTGAGGGAAATATCTGCCTGAAACTCGAGTCCACTGGCCTCCCAGTCCCTCCTGAACTGACCCTATAACTCAGTAATCTGCGGTTCGTTCACTGGTTGAACCGGATCCCTAGGTGGAAAGGTGGGTAGAAGAGGTCTCGAGCTCGCTATTCGAGCTGGGTGTGCAATGCGTCTAAAGTTATCCGCCTCAATCCCATTGTTGCCATGTCCATTATTACCATTAATGTTATTCTCAGGGCCATTGTTGTTGCCTCGGCCTCCATTATTATCATTGCCCCTATTGTTATCATTTCCCCCATTGTTATTGTTTCCATTGTTGGCCTCACCTGGATTAATATTAACGCCCATCTGTCTAGCCATAAGCTGCAGCATCATGTCCATTCGCCTATTCTGCTCCTACTGCATACGCTGCCCTTGCTCTAACGTACCCAGCAACTGTCTGAACATTACCTCCCCCTGATCTGGAATGATATTCCTCTCATCTCGGTCACCCATACTGCTGTCCTGATCGAAGAATATTTCCTCTATGTCTGTATGACTGGATTCTATGTCCACCTGCACGGATGAACTAGACTGCTCACTCTGACTATCCGGATTTCTATTTTGTCTGGCCCTGGTATTGCGAAAATTATAATGCCCCTGTCGCATGCTCAATCATACATTCTGGACCTGTTTTATTTCTGCAATATGTTTTGGTGAAAGTTTCCCACAAGATGGCAGAATCTTCTGCTCTGATACCACTGTAATGGGCACCCTAGAATGCCCAAAAACTAACCCCACTGCTGATAGGAATTTGGTCAAACAGTTTGCAGCCAACTCCTTATTCCTCCGTTTAATGTTTCAATGTTTTTTTTTTGTTTTTAAGTCTTTGCACAGGTATGAAACCACATAACATGAACTAAAAGAATTTACAATAATAGGCAAGCTGGAAATTGAACTACTGTTGTTATAATATTATTTCCAGAATTAACAAAAATCAAATACATAGCAAGTTATTTTCAACTCACTAAATACTCCAGCATTTTGACATAATGTTCCAACCAAAGTTTCTAATTCTGCTGCTACAGTAACATGAATAGTGCTGCATGAATAGTGCCAGGTGAATAGTGCCACGTGAATAGTGCCAGGTGAATAGTACCCGCGTGAATAGTGTCACGTGAATAGTACCCGCGTGAATAGTGTCACATGAATAGTACCCGCGTGAATAGTGTCGCGGCCTATAGCTGGAAATGCAACCAAATAATGCTGCTGCTTGTAGCTGGAAAAAGCACCCAATCTGCCTGTAAATGAAGCTGATAGCAAAGGATTCCAAAGGCCAAACCCCAAGGGAATGACGTCTAGAATGTCACAAGAGAGGATAGACGTCCTCTAATGCCAAGAACGGATCTGCAACTCACACACCAAACTCTTCTCATATTCCATATGCCCAATGAAGCCACAAAAGCTCCCTTTTATTCTTTCTCCAAGGGGCGACTCAACTCACTCAAGCAATGTGGGATAAAACATGTTCAATATAAAACATATTAAAATATTCACTTATGTCTCCCTTGGTTGCCCCTTTGATTTACACATATCTCCATAAAAAAAATATTAAAGTAACACTTTAATATTTTACAATTAAATTAAATGTTACTTTAATAAAACTTCAGGCATTAAAATATATTAGCAATCGGACTCCGAATAGTGTGAGTAATAGCTCGTCGGAAAGCTCTCGCCAAGGAGTATCAAATCCAATCACCAAAACTAGCCCCCGTTGTGTCCTGCTGGCTTACTAAAAATAGTAAGTATGCCTGAAACTAAGTATATCAACTTCGTTTTGGCCCAAACTGGAAATGACTAGGCCAAAACACTCCAGGATCCCTTTAAACCCTTCGTTAGCCCTCGGGACCATGTAGAGCTAGGCTAACGCACATATACTTGGTCAATCTGCTAGAGTGGGGACATTACATTTTCTGTCACTTCCTGAGAATTTCCAACAAGGCTTTCTAAATCAATCACATTATCTTCGTCCTCAATCACAATCACCCTTGTTAGTCTCTCCTTCAACCAATTTGGAATGGTAGACCTCGTCTCCCTAACTTGTATTTCTTTAGGCAATGTCTCTTCTTCTCGAAGGGGAGATGTCACTTCGTCATCATTCTTGTCTTCATGTAGCTCATTGACTTGGAGAGATCGACTTGATGAACGTTGAGGTGCCTGTCCTTCTTCATGTTTATCGTTCTGTACCATTGATTCCATAGATTCCTTCATTTCAAGTGTCCTTTTCTTTTGTCGAGAAGATGTGCCGGATGAACGATCTCGATTGGCTTCTTGCTTCTTCTTGGAGGATTCTCTTTTCTCAGGTCTCTCTTTCCTCTTTAAGCCTCTAGGATGGGGATTACCTTCACTTGTGCTTCGAAGGTTGCCTTCACTTGTGTTTCTGGGATGAGGATTGCCTTCACTTACACTGGTTCCTCCTTCCTCTGGCCTTTCCTCCAAAGTAAAAGTCATAGATATGTTCTGTTCTCTCAACTTTTGATGTTGCACATCAACCCATCTACGAGTACAAGACAAAACTGGAGCCATCAAAGCATCTAGATCCAAAACCTCAAGTTCATTCCAATCTATCCTCACTACTTTGTTTTCTTGGTCATAAGATGATTGGAGATGTCTGCCACTGTCCTGAGCTTGATCGGCCACTCTGTAAATTTTGCATTTCCTGATGAAATCTAAAGGCAATCTGGAATGCATCTTTCTTTTTACTTCAAAATCATCTGAGAGATTCATCCAAAAATCTTCTACCTGAGATTCGTGTTTGTATTTTCTACCGACTGTCTCCTCTATATACCCACAAGGATCAAAACTCTCTCTTAAGGCAAAGAATGAAAATGAATATAAGGCCAACTCCCTTTCTGCATCATCCATGGCTGGAACATTAGGACATACCTCAACTGAATTTCCTAGTATGATAGGCACAGGAATTCCATTTCCATGCCGGTGTCTGAATGCCTTCGCATAAGCTGCCAATTGTCTAGTCACCTCAACTAACACTATTCTGTCTGTCGGATATCTCGGCAACATGTAGGGACGTGAAGGACATCCATGAACTCTGATATATGTAAACTTCTGGAATTGGATGAACCAAGCACCATACCTCTTTACAAGCTCTTGTGCGTCTTGAGATAGCCGATTGTGAATCCCACCTTGCAATGTCCCGGTGATGTTCATTGTGAAGGTATCATTGACTAACTTGTAGTCACTTCCTGGTGGATGATGCAAATGAACATAGGAATCACAAACTCTGACTTCCCTGGGCCCTCTTCCGATCACTCCTCTGTGAGGTAGTCCTGCATATTCAAAACTCCTGATCAAGGCATATATGATGTATGAACTCATGTGGAAGGACTTGGTAGCCTTCAATCTTCTTAATTGCACGTCCAAGCAATGGCTAATCATTCTAGCCCAATGAATTGTTCCTTTTCCTTGAACTATTACTTGGATAAGTAGAACATCCACTTCTCAAAATAGAAGGCTTGAGGAGCTCCTGTGACTCGGTTGAGCAAGGTTATCAAATCTCTATACTCCTCCTGGAAGTCGATCCTATGTGGTGTGTTTGGAATCTTGCTCAGGCGAGGACGACTCTTGAGTAACCAATTCTTGTTGATCATGCTCAAGCAAGTGTCTGGATCATCTTCGTACATGGACCTGGCTCCTTCTAAGCTTTTGTAAATCATATCTCTGTGCTCCGAAAGATGGAGAGCCTCACTTATAGCCTCCTCTGAAAGGTAAGCCAAAGTGTTTCCCTCCTTGGACATGATCGATCTTGACTGTGGGTTGTAATGGCGGGCACACTCGATCATCAGCTCATGGCACTGGATTGCTGGAGGGAAGCCGGCCGCCTTGATAATGCCACTTTCAATTATTCTCCTTGTGACAGGTGATGGCTTTCCAATGTAAGGGACCTCTCGAAACTTCTTCACACTGAAGTTTCCCAAGTTGGTATCTCCAATGTTGCTCCACTTCGACACGATCTTGGTCTCCAATTCTTCATTCTTCTAATCTTCCTTCATAAGGGCTGGACGACTGGTGGATGCTCCTGTCTTTGGGGTCGCCATCGTGACACCTACACAACATTTCATAATGAGCAATATACTTCGTAATGTAGAAATATAGATTAGAAAGAGTTTAAATCTAGGAAACTTCATGATAAATCTTTGAATTATCATTTCCTAAATATAGCTATGTAATTTGGAATTCAAAATTCAAAATTTGGACAAGGGAGATCTTGCCATATCTCTCTTGAGAACTAACTCTAAGAAAAGATGCAAAATTAAGCAAGTTTGCTAGGCAAAATGTGGATCGAAGTCTTCAACGTGAGCTTCCTCTAGCAATTTCACCACCCTTAGCCTTCAACGCTTTGAGGAAAATTCGCTCCTCCTCTAACCTCCAACAAAGTTCGCACTCCTTCTTGGATCAAAATTCGCACTTCTCCTTGGATGAGATTTCACTCCTGAACAAATGATTGAATGATGGATTAACATGCTCAACACACCTCCACTATATAGGCGCTTACCTCTTTATTCTCACATAGGCCGACTTGGAAATAGGCCTAAAATAAATAAAAATTAAATAAAAGAGGAGGCCGACCTTGCAAAAAACGTTAAATAATACCCCAAGCGCTCCAATTTTATTTTTAAAATAATAATAATTAATTTAAATGCCTTTGCAATTAAAAATTTCGATTTTTTAAAGTGTTAAATCAATTATTAAATGTTAGGCGCTCTCATTAAATGCCAATTTAATTTCAAAATATCTTGAAGTTTTAGCGAAACTGGCATTTAATGTAATTTGAAGGATAGATGGCGCCCAATCATGAAAAATAATGGCTATTAACAAGATCGCTCTGGTCCCTTGGTGAGGGACAGGAGCGATTTCATTCTAGACCTCATACTTCTTGCTTTTTACGTTCGAAATCTCTTCCTTTACGTCCAAAATGGGGTTTTCATTCGTTACTTTGAGTTTGATCTATTCAATTTTTTGAATGAATGCTCCTTAGAACCATTTTCACCCTGGTCCCTTGGTGAGGGACAGGAGCGATTTCACCCTTTTGTCCTTGGTCCTTGTCTTTTAATTGCCAAATCAAGTTGTGAGGTAGGCAATGATCATTAGTGTCCGTTCCATGCATGTTTAACTTGCCTTCCAAGACAAAATGAGCTCCTCCAAGGATTATCGCCCTGGTCCTCCAGTGAAGGATAGGAGCGAATTTTATACTTGAGCCAAAAATTGTCGATTCTTGGGGATGTTTCCTTGTCCATCGTTTTCCAAAAGGCGTTTCTCATTTCGTACAACCTTGCCTTGGCGTGATTCTGGAGGGAGATGCTTGATTTTATAGAAATCGCCCTGGTCCTCCAGTGAAGGACAGAAGCGATTTTAGTTTATTTGCACAATCCTCTAACCACATCAACATCTAATTATCTTCAAGGCGTAAAACGTTGTTCCTTATTCCATCTTGAGCCTTGGAAACGAAAGTAGCACTCCAAAATGTTAGGCAATCGGGCAAATTTGAAGATTTCGCTCTGGTCCCTTGGTGAGGGACAGGAGCACCTTAGCCATTTACATCAAGTTTTTGCGGTTTTTTGCAACCTCGTTCTTCTTAGAGGCATTCCAAATATCATTTTGACCTTGTGTCTTGACTTGGACTCGTCCAAATTTAGAAGGTAAGACTTGATAATGCATTTTTCGCCCTGGTCCCTGGGTGAGGGACAGGAGCGCCTTGGCCAATATAGGCTTCACTTGTGTTTCGCCAACTTTCAAAATTATCTTCAACGGGGTGATCAAGCCTTCCTTCCTTTATCTCAAACTTAAAACTCGCTTTTCCTTTGCCAAAAACTTGTCTCTTGAGAAAATCACTCTGGTCCCTGGGTGAGGGACATGAGCTTCCTTTAAAAAATTGCTCTGGTCCCTGGGTGAGGGACAGGAGCGAACTTGTATCTTCGGTCGATTTTCTCCTTCGTGGTCCATTCAAGTTATATTCAACGGGCAAAACATACTTTCCTTGTCCTCCTCAAATCACGAAATCATTTAAATCTTGTGAGGACAATGCAAATTTGGAATTCAAGCTCCGGTCCTTCAGTGAGGGACAGGAGCGATTTTTGTCCTCAAGGTCAAATCTCCACAATTTTCATCTCAAATTTCCTTTGCTGGGGAAGATACCAGCATTTTGCAAGCTATGAACAAAAGTCAAAATCCAAAAAATGTCCAAGAAGGTGTGTTTGAAGAAAATCGCTCTGGTCCCTGGGAGAGGGACAGGAGCGAACTTGTCTTGCTAGGCCAAAAGTTCAACCTTTCATTGCCGACGACTAAGTCTGGATACTCCATTATGCTAGTTTCATCCTTCATTGCGTCCTTGATGCTTCAATTCGATCAACTAAGGCCAAAAATGATCTAGGTAAGCTATTTCGCCCTGGTCCTTCAGTGAAGGACAGGAGCGATTTGGTCTTAATCCTTAAAAACTTGCCATTTTTGAGTCTTCAAAATCTTCAAAACCTTCAATTTACGTCCAATTGCATCCCTTGGCGACCCTGCACAAAATAATTAAAACAAGTCAATAACCAAGATGCACCAAATATCACTTTCGCCCTGGTCCCTGAGAGAGGGACAGGAGCGATTTTGCCCTTATAAGCCAAAATATCAAAAATTTAGGTCTTGTTGACGTGTATTTTGTACACAATCATACACAGAATAAAATACCCAAAGGCATCTTATCCTCTCTTGAATAAAGTCGCTAACTGCTGAAGATTTGCAAGAAGGATCAGTTAGGATGACTCCAATGTTCTTGTAAGTAGGGTCTCTACGTGTGGATAAGCTCCAGTGGTCATTGTGATTTGCTGTGTCCTCAAGGGGCCTTACGTTGCCGAAGATTTTGCTAAACTAAACAAGCTTTTAAAGAAAAATGACAAAAGAGTAGGGTTTGCAAGAGGTCTAATCTAGTCTAACCCTAAGAATGACTTCATGTGGACAAGACTTGGCAAAATTCTACCAACTTCAATTTTGCCATAAAATAACAACTCAATTGAAATTGATGCGATCTTCTAAGGTAACAAATGATTTTTCAATACATCAAAGATCAAAGACACTACCACGAAGGTACATATCCAAGATACAATAACGATTGAAGGTTAAGTGATTCAAGTATTGTCCAGTCGACCACGCAAGGCGTTCCTACAATCAGCAAGAAGCTAGTGGTTTGGAGAGCGAATCCTACCAAGGATCAAGTCCAACACTTTGTCCTTCGAATTAACACACTACTTTGATTGAGAATGATTCAAGAAAATTGAACAACCATGAAGATAACCAAGAGAATTGCAATAAAACACCATAACTTCAATATTTCATTGATTTCAAAGTCATCATGTACAACAATTGTTTGAATTCTTTCCTCAAAACTCAATCTTGCTACAAAAGTAAATTGCTTCTAAACTCTAATACATCAATAATCTAATCTTCTCACATCTAATTATGAAAATGAAATGAAATGAGGGTATAAATAGCATCCTCAATTACAATGAACGGTCTAGATCAAAAGCAGATCAACGGTCAAGATCATGACACCTAAACCCTAATTAGGGTTTGTTACAAATAGCCTCCTTTTTACTGAACAATATTAAATGCATAGCCAAATATTAAATTCGGCACAAAAATCTAGGAGACATAGACCAATGACAATTAAGGTGCCATGTCATCTATAACAACCTCTCATCTAGAATCTTATTCCCTTTCCAATGCTCCTTTTTAGCATATGCAATGAATCTTGATACGATTCCTTCGATCTCAACAATTGGAATCTCGGGAAGATTCTTCATTCTTTCTTCCAAGTGGATGACCTGATCAAATGCCTCTAGAAGAGTTGCGTCCCATGTAGATTCAAGTTCCTTAGTCTTTTCAATCAGGAGCATGGTAGCAAACATCTGGTCCTGTTGCTCATCTGTGATATTAGCGTCCTTGCAAAAGATGACCTTGATCCTATCCTCCAATTCTTGCAAATCCACATCCGTCTCGACCTCGATCCTTCTGCCAAGAATGGTACGAAGTACCTCAAATACTCTGTCCTGGATCGGGTTGATCACCTCCTCAACATGGCTACACCTAGTACTGATGTCCTCAAAGAGAACACTCTTCATCTGGAGTAAGGTTGACCACTGAAGCAAACTGTGAGGTCCTCCATCCATAATCTTTTCCTGTGCTAAGACCTTCCTCGATGTTTGTCTGATTACTTTCAAGACAGGAATGATAACATCTTTGGTATGAGCAAAAGCGGCTATTGTTATCATCAAGTTGTGGATGATCTCAAGAACCTGGATAGCCCTATGAATAGTCTTCATCATCCTTGTTACAAATTCTACGGCAACTGTATGAGATTTATCCATCCAAGTACTCATACGCTGGACCATACTCCTGAATCTCTCTGCCTCATTAATTGATTGAAGGGGAAGTGCCTGTACTGGTGATCTTGCTAGATCTTGACGTCCCAAAGGCTCATTGAGATGACTGAAATATGTTCTCCATGCACCAACCTCTCTCTCAAGCTTTCTATTCTTCTCCATTTCTTCTCTAAGCTTGTCTTTCAAGGCCTCAAATGAATCGGTGGCGTCATCCATTGTTTGTTCGGCTGTGGATGGACCTAGCTCAAATGTCTCTATATCATATTCCTCTGCTGAGATCTCCCCTTCATACTTGTCCACTGCCGGTGTAGCTATCTGTAATTTTCTGGATCCAGTCTCATCTCTAATCATCTTAGACATCTTAGTAGCCTTCCTCTTCTCTGTAACTTCCTGAGAATGTCCAACAAGGCTCTCCAAATCAATTACATTGTCTTCGTCCTCAATCACGATCACCTTGGTTAATCTTTCCTTCAACCAATCTGGGATGGCCGATCTTGTCTCTCTAACCTGTATCTCCTTATGCAATACTTCTTCTTCTCTGGGAGGAGATGTTACCTCGTTATCTTCTCTGTCTTCATGTAGCTCATAATCTTGGGGAGATCCATCTGGTGACCCCTGCGGCTCTTGTCCCTCTTCCTGCCTATCATTCTGTACCATCGACTCCATAGACTCTTCCACTTCAAGTGTCCTCTTCTCTGGTCGAGAAGATGTGCCGGATGAATGATCTCGGTTGGCCCCTTGCTTCTTTTCGGAAGATTCCCTCTTTTCAGGTCTCTCTTTCCTCTTCGAACCTCTTGGATGGAGATTGCCTTCGCTTGCACATCGAAGGTCGCCTTCACTTGCATTTTTGGGATTAGGATTGCCTTCGCTTACACTAGCTCCACCTTCGGCTGGTTTCTCTTCCAAAGTGAAAGTCATAGCTATGCCTTGCTCTCTCAACTTCTGATGCTGCACATCAACCCATCTGCGAGTACAAGACAAGACTGGAGCCATCAAAGCATCTAGATCCACGACCTCGGGCTCATTCCAATCTAACCTTATTGATTTGCTCTCTCGATCATAGGATGATTGGAGATGTTTGCCACTATCTTGAGCTTGGTCGGCCACTCTGTAAATCCTGCATTTCTTGATGAAATCCAAAGGCAATCTAGAATGCATCTTTCTTTTCACTTCAAGATCATCTAAGAGATTCATCATAAAATCTTCTATTTGAAACTCATGCTTAAACTTCCTACCGACTGTCTCCTCTATATATCCATGTGGATCAAAGCTTTCTCTCAAGGCAAAGAATGAAAAAGAATACAAAGCTAACTCCTTCTCTGCATCATCCATGGCTAAAGCATTAGGACATACCTCAACTGAATTGCCCAATATGATAGGTACCGGAACTCCTTTTCCATGTCTATGTCTGAATGCCTTCGCATAAGCTGCCAACTGTCTTGTCACTTCAAGTAACACAATTCTGTCTGTCGGATATCTCGGCAACATGTATGGAGGTGAAGGACATCCATGAACTCTAATATAAGTGAATTTCGGAAATTGGATAAACCAAGCACCGTACCTCTTCACTAGTTCCTGTGCATCCTGAGATAATCTATTGTGAATCCCACCTTGCAACGTCCTTGTGATGTTCATCGTGAAGGTATCATTAACTAGCTTGTAGTTGCTTCCTGGCGGATGATGCAAGTGAACATAGGAATCACAAACTTTGACCTCGCTGGGTCCTCTTCCAATCACTCCTCTGTGAGGTAGTCCTGTGTACTCAAAGCTTCTGATCAAGGCATATATGACGTATGAACTCATGTGGAAGGACTTGGTAGCCTTGAGTCTCCGCAACTGTACGTCCAAGCTATGGCTAATCATCCTAGCCCAATGAATTGTTCCTTTTCCCTGAACTATCACCTGGATGAAGTAGAACATCCACTTCTCAAAGTAGAAGGCTTGAGGGGCTCCTGTGACTCGGTTGAGCATTGTAATCAAATCTCTGTACTCCTCCTGGAAGTCGATCCTATGTGGTGTGTTCGGGATCTTGCTCAGGCGAGGACGACTCTTGAGTAACCAGTTCTTGTTGATGATGCTTAGGCAAGCATCTGGATCATCTTCGTACATGGACCTGGCTCCTTCTATGCTTTTGTATATCATGTCTCTATGCTCTGGAAGATGGAAAGCCTCACTTATAGCTTCCTCTGAAAGATACGCCAAAGTGTTTCCTTCCTTGGACACGATCGTTCTGGACTGAGGATCATAATGACGAGCACACTTGATTATCAACTCATGGCACTGAACAGCTGGAGGGAAGCCGGCCGCCTTAATGATGCCACTTTCAATTATCCTCCGGGCAACAGGTGATGGCTTGCCAATATAAGGGACCTCTCGAAACTTCTTCGTGCTGAAGTTGCCCAAGTTGGTATCTCCAATGTTGCTCCACTTCGACACGATCTTGGTCTCCACTTCTTCGGTCTTTTGATCTTCCTTCATGAGAGCTGGATGACTGGTGGATGCTCCCGCCTTCGGGGTCGCCATACCTACACAACATTTCATAATAAGAACTAGATTTTGCAATGCATAACATAGATTAGATTAATTTTAGGAAACTTCATAATAAGTCCTTGAGTTATCATTTCCTAAAAACGATTGAGCTACTGGAATTCAAAATTTCAAAATTCAAAATTTGAAGGCTATGACGATCAAAAATTCAAAACTAAGACAAGGGAGTTCATATCGCCATACCTCACTTGAGAGCTTAACTCTAGAATGCAAAATGAAGAAAATCGCCCAGGCAAAGATCGAAATTTGATGGCTTCAACGTAGTTTTTCTCAAACGAACGCCCACTTTAGCAATTCGCCACCCTTGGGGTCTTTGATGTGATCTTCAATGTCTTTGGCAAGTTCGCCTCACTTGAATTCGCACGTACTCTCCTTTTGATAATGCTTCGCACACCTTTCTTGAAATGGAAATTCGCTCCACTTGAATACCAATCGCACTTCTCCAAAATCGCATATGAAAGATGATAAAATGATAATGTGAAAATGAAAATTTTCACCCTCCCTTTATAAGCGCTCACCTCTCATTTACCTCTAGGCCGACTTTGCAAAATAAGGTAATTTAAAACAATTTTTAAATAAAAACCAAGGCCGACCTTTATAAAATAAAAGAATTTAAATTCCAAGCGTCCCATTTTATTAATAATTAATTAATTTAATGCCCTCGTTTTAATTAATTCGATTTTTAAAATAGGCAAAATTAATTAATTAAATGTTTTGCGCTATTTTTTAAATGCTATTTAGTTGAATTTTTAATTTATCGATTTTTAGCATTTAAATAAAATTCAAAAATGTTTTAGCGCCAAGAATTTTGAAAAGGTGGAAAGATACAAACCTATCGCTCTGGTCCCTGACTGAGGGACAGGAGCGAATTATCAATTTGGCCTTGATTCTTGTGCTTTTGATGTTTAAAACCTCCATCTCCACGTTAAAACTGGCAATTTTGCTAAGAACCTCGAGCTTGATCGTCTTGATTGTGTGAATGAGTGCCCTCTAAGGTGGATATCGCCCTTGTCCCTGACTAAGGGACAGGAGCGAACTTTATGTTTTTTCCTTGACCTTTGCATCTTCGATCCTTAATCTTCATCATGAGGGAGAAACAACGTTAGTCTTTCATTCCATGCTTGTTTCACTTGTCTTTAACAAGACATTTTGATGCTTAAATGGATTATCGCCCTGGTCCCTTGGTGAGGGACAGGAGCGATCCCTATGTTCTAGCCAAAATTATTCATTCTCAACCTTAACTTCGCGTTTGTCGCCTTCAAAATGATATCTTTGATCTTGTGTACCTTGGCTTTGACGTGATCTTGAAGGATAATGAGTGATTATGTGAAAATCGCCCTGGTCCTTGCTTGAAGGATAGGAGCGATCTAGCTTCTTAGCTCAATTTGGTCACCCTTTAACGTTTAACTTCCTCATATACCATCTTCTCAAGAACACTTTGATCTTGTGCAACCTTGTACGTCCTTGACTTGGTGTGATTTTTGAAGGATTTGGCCAATATGATGATTATCGCCCTGGTCCCTGACTGAGGGACAGGAGCGAATTTGGGCATCTTGGGCTCAACCTTGCTTGTATCAACTTGCAATCACTTTCACCATGTTGAATGAGGTCCTTTGATCCCTCTTGGACACTTGAAACTTGATAAACCTTCAAAACCCAAGCCTTCATAGAAATTTCGCTCTGGTCCCTGACTGAGGGACAGGAGCGATCTTGGACATTTGGTGCAATTCTTTCAACATTGGCGACCTTTGATACTTCGTTCTTCATCGAGATACCTCAAAATGTCCTTGCCTCCTTGTATCTTGACTTGGAGTGGTTTGAACTTGAGTGGAAGGCAAGATAATCATCATTTCGCCCTGGTCCCTGGCTGAGGGACAGGAGCGAATTTGGACTTGTAGGCTCCATCATACTTTGCTAACTTCAAAAATTATCTTCAATAGAATCGTTGTGCACCTTTTCATTCATCCTTGGCCGGGAGTTTGTTCAAACTTGGCAAGAAATTGACCTAAGGCAAAAATCGCTCTGGTCCCTGACTGAGGGACAGGAGCACCTAGGCCAATTTGAGTCTCCTTTTGGTGTCTTGTAATCTTCAATTTGTCTTCAACGGATTCATTTCACCCTCCTTTCTTGCTTCAAACTCAAAACTTGCTTGCCTTTTGCCCAAAACATGCCCTATGAGGAATTTCGCTCAGGTCCCTGGGAGAGAGATGGGAGCTAACACTAAATTTCGCCCTGGTCCCTGACTGAGGGACAGGAGCGATTTTTCATTTTGGTCCATTTTTCCTCATGTTCGCATTTCCAAATTATATTCAACTGATGAAATGTATCTCCTTTGACCTCTTCAAATCGTCAAATTGTTCAAATCCAGCAAGGACAAGGCAATGTTTGATTTTGAGCTCCGGTCCTTCACTGAGGGACAGGAGCGATTTTTACTTCTGGTGCATTTCCGTGTTCATGAAATTCTTCAAATTATATTCAACAGAAAAATCATGCCTTCCTTTATCATTTCCACTTCAAAATTTGTCTTGATCCTGCAGAGACAGTAAAATTTTGAGAAACGAGCTCCGGTCCTTCACTGAGGGACAGGAGCGATTTTGCTCCTACAGGCCAAAATATCATGATTTTAGGATTTTAATCACTTCACAAGGCAAAAACAAGTCATTTCCAATGCCGGGGATCAATCATCAAAATTTTCAAAATTTGGTCAAAATTACTCAATCGGACAAAATAAAAAATCTCATCATTCACACTTAGACAAATTTAGACTCTGCATTCAAAATTCCAATTGAAAATAGACCAACTCACTTAGCCTTTGGCGAATTCACTTTATTCAAAATTGCATCCTACGAGAGGAAGCTCAAAAAGCTCTCAAGGCTGATTGGATTCTAGCCTGAAAAGATCAAAATGGGAACCCTAAGGCTTGACCCTAATCCAGACAACTGACAAACTACCAAAACCCTAAAAAGCAAAGCGAAAGGCAAGCAAAAACGAGCAAAAAGAGGGGGTCCCCATTTAAATGGGGCGATGTGTGAAATGGTCACAACAGGTCTCCAGATCACTTCATCATGCAGGGTTAGGTCGCCTTCAAGTCCAGGAATCAGTTACCTTGCTTCCAAAATTTGGTCAAATTTACCTAGATTTAATCATTAAAATGCTACCACTTAGACCTAACTTGAATTTGCCCTCAAAATCTTAACTGGACCCATCCTGAGACACACTTGACTTCCTGGCAAGCTCATCCTATTTCAAAATTGCAACCTTCGGGAGGGTCTCGAAAGAGGAAGGAGTTGGTTGGAAGCTCCACAAAGGTCACAGGGAAAAGGGTTGTAGGTGAGAGAAGAGAGTCCAGCAAAGGCCACTCCATCCTAAGTGTTGCTTGCATTGTGCCCAATCAAAATGCAATTGGGGAGCGAGAGATGAGCATCTGCATGATTGATGATGAAGTAAGAGTGCTTTCTCAACCAGTTAGGGAAGTAGTGGAAGGGGTCACCCAAAGTCAAGACAGAGAGCAAACTGAAGCACCTACAGTCTTCTTGGATGGCATACCAGCAAACCTAGGAGAGGCAGATGATGAGTTTGACCAGAACACTGTAGAGCAATCAACCATTCCGGATTGGCCGAGAGAAAGAATAAAGGCCAAGGTTCCGAAGGAGGCCCACTCTGAAGAGGTCACTACAGCATTTCTAGAGAAGGTGAATGAGCCCACTATAACTAAACCACCCAAACCCACCAAGAATTTTTCCCTAATTCAGAGAGACAGTGCAAGATTCAGGACAGTCCAGATAGCGATGCCCAAAGAAGGGAAGACTAGAGACAATGTCACTGCGGATGATTACAGGGTTACCACCATAGAGTTGGGTAAGCCACCCAAGACCAAGAGGTCCAATATTTTGATGACTTTTGCAACATTCTAAAGACGAGTCTAGCTTATGAAAGAGAAAAGAGGAAGAAGGTTGAAGAAGAGAACCAACAGTGGAGGAGTATGTTCTCCATCTTACCAGCCCACTCAACCGTGAGGTCCCGGTTACTCCGCCATAGCCTCTTCAGCAGGGATCAATGAAAGACTGTAATGATATGAAGGGCTCGTACACTCAAGCAAAGGAGTGGATTTCAGACGCTTCGGTGCGTGCTGACACACTAGAAGAAAACTTAGTATCGGCACATGAGTCAGCTTCTTTATTGATCGATCGTATCCAAGATCTAGCCTCCAATTGGGAAGAGGTGGATGAAATTCAGAATGAAATAATCCCTCATCTGAAGGTTATCCGAGGCATGTTGAAGAGAAGCTTAGTGGATGCAGGCATCATACAGATAGGAGACAGGTATGACTTCAGCACATGGTACTATACTCTGGTCACTCGGGTTGAGGTTTTAAAGAAATCTGAGACCAAGTGCTTTGAGACAGAGGAAAGTGTTAGAGAGATCCTGGGCAAGGTATTCCATGTGGCGTCAGAGATCTGGAAGAAGGAAAGCCTAAGGGAGAAACATTTACAAGTAGAGAACTTGAGAGCTAAGATTCAGGCAAGCTTTTTCAAGGATTCAGGGATGATTGACAAAGGTGATCTTTCAAAGATTGCAAACTTCCTCTCCATCGATGAGAACTTCCTTACCGAAGCAGTTGAGTGGGAAGGCATTCTTGCCACATGTACCGATGATGTGGACATCATCGACTTCCAGATTGGCGGTTTGCCAAGTGTCATCATGGAGGAGGTCAAGCTCATTGTTTCCAGATACGTTGAATCTCTGAAAGAAGAAAGTGGCCACTCACCTCAATGAAATTAGCAGTTGCGCCACGTGTCACTATCCTATTCATTTAGGCTGATAGTATTTTGGGAAACCCTAATTAGGGTTTAGGACTTTCAATCTTGGCCCTTGATCGTTGTTTGATCTCGGCCATTCATTTATTTTGAAAAACTACATAAGGTTGCCTCCTCTCATTTGGAGGGTGTGAGGTTTTTTGATGTATTGTTGCTTAAGGTCATTTCCAGATAATATATTGCATGTGTGCTGCTTTGTAATCTCTATTATTTGAATGATTTGCATGGTTTCAATTGCCTCAACACTTAGTTAGAATTAATTTAGATTTGCTTTCATTGTTGTTAATTTGAGTGAAGGATTTGATAAGTGTCAATTGATGGTGTATCTCTGCTCATACTTTTGGTGAATGGATGATTTCCATTTTGCTGTGCAAAGTTAGTTTGAGCCCATTCTCTGTGCATCCCAACATCTCGATCATAAGCACAACCCATTGAAGATTGCACCGGCTTTGTGTAGTTGTCCCTAGTGTGGCGAAGCAAAGTTTGGTTTCTCGAGAGCACCCAGTTGATACCATCTCCAGAATTCGTAGGATTAGATTAGCCTTCTCAAACCCTATCCCCTTTTTCCCTTTCTTTTGAAAGTCTAAATCCCATAAAATCAAAAAAAAAAGAAGAGCCTAAAATTGCTAAACCCATCTAAGTCCAGCAGTGCAAGACAGTTGTTAAATGTAAGTACACTACCCAAGAAGCTATTCCACTAAAGTTGCTTGTTCGCACATATAGACCTTAGAATCAGTTGTGATTTTTCAAGAGAGGATAGAATACCTTCGAGTATCCTATCCTAATGTTTGGTAGATGATAAAACAGACACCAATAGGTCCCAACATCGTTCTGGTTAAGTTTGGCCAGCAGTAGAGACATCATATCCATCATGGCATCGAATTGTCTCTCAGCCTTCTTATCAGGTGCCTCACTCGGTTTTGTAGTCTTGGCTGCCATGGGATCCACTGAATCTATAGAATCCAAAACCTTCCCTTTGTTTCTCAGTACTTCTGAAAATGTATTCTCTTCCGACTCTACCGGAATCTGAAACTGTTGTCTCTTTTGTTCTTGGTTGTAGTATCTGACATCTCTGTCACTCATGGAGAATTCTAAGTCCACTAAAACTCACAGGCTGGCATGAAAACCAGCTCTGATACCACTGTAATATCACAGATATTTTTTTTTGTTTTTTAAGACTAATAATAATCATCCACAAACAGGTAACCCGTTAAGGTTAGAAAGCATAAACTCAAAGCTTGTTGAAAAAAACAACCCTTCCACTTTCTGATCACCAAGTGCCCACTGTGGGAAGGTGAGAGCATACGGTGAATAGGGGATCGTTAGAACTCAAATCTGCTGAAAAGATAAAGTGAATACAATACTGGGCGGCAAGCCATCCCCTTCCGCTTATCCAGCGGGAAAGCAAGAAACTTGGCGGTGAACTAGCCAAGAGAAACTCACAGCAGACACAAATCACTCAACCGCGATATTTTAGCAGGAGGACAGACATTACGAAAACTCAACTCGACTGCTTATGCAGCGGGAGGACCATTACAACCAACCATCACTCAACCCCTTATGCAGCAGCAGGACTGAATTACAATATAACTAATACAGGCGGCAAGCTAGCCTCTTCCACTTTTCAGCAGGATGAGAGTTTACAACCCAGAATTGGTTAGTAGTATTACTACTTAACCTTACAATAACAAAGAGAGTGAGAGTAGAAGAGTAATGTTGAACATCCAAATAATAAACATGAAATTCTGCTAACATCAAAAGTGCAGGCTGGAAATGCAAAACCAACAGCCTATGAACCCTCTAAAACACTCATAACTCTCTCAATACTCACCCAATTCACCCCAAAACAGTTCTAAATCAATACTACACCAGGAACAATGAAAACAAACCCAAGGAGAGCTATCAAAACACTCTTATTTATTTGGCATGCCTCCCAATGCACCTCCTAAACCCAACGCCTAACCAGAGAATTTTGATTCTCATTATAAAATTCCATACTCAATGCAAGGTGCTAAAAACTTACAAGGTGAATCGCCAATAGCAAGAATGATGAATGAGCCGGTACCCAGAATGATGGAATCGCCTGGCCAAGAGGTATGAGCAAAATATAGCTTCAGCAACTCCGCGACCAACAACCAGAAAACACTCCAATCCCACACTAAAAACTCCATAATCTACAAAACTCACTCACTAAGAACACTGGAAACACTAGGACATAGCTAGGTACTATCTTCCAATTACGAAACTGAGACTTAGCTAGGAAGCCACACTTCGAAGCTCAAATTTTCAGTTGCCAAACCGACAGCATAACGATGCAATTTTTATAGATAACTAAAATGAGAGCCCAAGGCTCTTATTTATAGTTCCTAACTCCACCAAATTCAAATGCAAATGCTCACAAATTCATCTTTCCCATTTGGATTTCATTTACCCAAGTGGACCCCAAGAATGGCGCCATGCTTCAAGTCAAACTCCACGCCAAGCAAGCAAGGACCATGATATTTGACTTATCAATTACTTTGTTGAATAAAATAACATCTCCCATTTTTAATATTGGCGTCCCCCTTTCAAACATAAACAATTCACCTAGCACTTAGGAGACATCATGTTATGTGCAATTTCCAAAGTCATTAATCAGTAATAAAATAATCACATTAATTAAATATTAAACCTTAGGATAAGGAAATAATATTTAATTACATCACTTATAACTCCAACACTAATTATTAACAAAAACTAGGATGAAGCTGAGCAAGGAAGACCACTGAACTGCTGCAGGATCAGGACCCTGTCCATGCCAAAAATAGAAACATTCCATACTGCCACTTAATAAAAATAGTACGTCATGAACTATTGCTCCGAAAAGCATGATCTTCGCACCTAGTGACAGAGCATGGAGAGCTCAGTAGGCCAGCATCACCAAAACAACCAACCCCTGACTTACTAAAAATAGTAAGTTCTCACCTCATCAATGTTTGACCCTCATTCTTCATTCCACATAGCCTAAGGGTCTCAGGATAGGCCAATGGACCACTGGAAGTACATCAACGAGAAGTGGACATTACAACATACTAGAGCATGAGGGCATCCAAATCTGGTGATAATGTGCTCTTCAAGGAACTTAATTACTGCATCCGTTGTACAATTCTTTAAGGCTTGAGCTTCAAACCATCTGGTGCAATAATCAGTTGCTGTCAAGGTGTACTTGTGTTGTGCTAACGATAGTGGGTTTATTGCTCTGATAAAATCAAGTCCCCACATAGCAAATGGTTTCACTTCTGTGATTGGTTGCAGTGGCATTGCAGAGTTCTTTTCTCTCATGGCGGCAACTTGACGAATGTGGCATGTCTTTATGTGTTCATAGGCATCCTTAAAAATAGTAGGCCAATAATATCCCACCCTTAGGATCTGAAAAGCAGTTGCTTGACTTCCTTCGTGACCCGTTCTAAATTTGGAGTGGAAATGTTCTATTATTCTCTTAGCTTCGGCATGTCCCACACATCGAAGGTATATACCTTCATGATTCTTTCTGTAGAGTATTGATCCTTGAAGCATGTAGCGTTGGCAATTGAGCTTGAAGGCTCGTTTTTGTGCTGAGTTCATGGAAGTGGGGTATCTGTGATCTACCAAATATGACATTATATCATAGTACCATTCCTCCTGGGAAACATCAGTCAAAACATAGGCTTGTTGCACTAGTCCAGGTCCTTCAGTTTCCATAGTTTGTGTTAGGGCTTGTCCTCGGACTAGCTTCATTGGTTGCAACTCAATATCATATTCCTGGGTAGTGGCGACCCACTTTCCTCGTCTTTCCCCTAGCTCATTCTGCATCAAGAGTGTCTTAACAACAGCATTAGGAACAATGGCAAAGATTTTGCTTCTTAATGGCCTTCACTAATGCATAAGCCTACTTTTCAACACTGGGATACCTAAGCTCTGCATCCTTAAGGGGTGAGCTCATGAAAGCTATAGGATTCTCTTCTTTTTCCTCCATCCGCTGTGTGAGTATTGCAGCACATGAATGCTCGGATGCAAAGGAATTCAAGTAAAATGGTTAAGTGTAGTCCAGACTGACCAAAACAAGAGCATCAACTATAGTTTGCTTGATTTCTTCAAATGCTTTTCTTGACTGTGGTGTCCATTCCATCTTAGCACCCTTTTTCAACATTTCATTTAAGGGTTTAACTATCTCAGCGAAACTGGTGATAAACTTTCTAACAAAATTAATCTTCTCGAAGAAAGACCTCAACTCCTTTTGACTAGATGGCAGATTAATCCTTGAAATAGCCTCAATATGCTCAAGATCAACTAATATACCCTTCTTTGTGATTAGGTGTCCTAACAACTTGGCTTCGGTTACATCGAATATGAACTTCTTTGGATTTAAAGAAATCCCATACCTTCAACACCTCTGGAATATCTTTCTTAGGTCTTTGACATGATTCTCCCTTTCTTTTGAGAATACAGTAAGGTCATCCATGTAGATGATTATACACCTCCCAATCAGCTCTCCCTGAAGGCAATATCCATGGCCCTCTGAAATGTGGCTCTTGCGTTGATTAACCCAAAGGGCATCCTTTTGTAGGCAAATGTCCCCCATTTGGTTGTGAATGTAGTCTTCGGCCTGTCTTCATATTCAACAAGTACCTAATTATAGCTTGAGTATCCATCCAAAAGGACATCATCTGTGACCCATTAACAATTTGTAAAACTTCATCAAGGGATGGTAGGGGGTAATTGTCCTTTTTGGAGGCTTTGTTCAGATTCCAGAAATCAACACATAATCTGATTTCTCCGTTCTTTTTTACTAGGACAAAGTTGGCGACCCACTTTGAATGGCGCACTAGGAATATGATTCTCGCTGCTAACAATTTTTTTACTTCTTGGTATATGAGAGGTTCCAATAGTGGGTTAACTGGCCTCTGGCATTGCCGGAAAGGTTTACTGTCTTGTTTGAGAGGAATTGTGTGTGTGATGATAGAAGTATCATAGGTTCTCAAGTCTTCATAGCTCCATGCTATGACATCAACATATTCTTCTAAAGCCGGAATTATTCCAGCCCTTTCTTCTGGTGTACAAACTTTGGCTATGTACACATTTCTAACATCGTCTCTGGCTCCCATGTTGACTTTCTCATGCTGGTCACCATCAGTCTTTCGACTCTTTATTTCATTGATTTGGCCCTGATCAAACATTCTCTCTAACTGTATCATTCCTCTGGGGATGAAGTTTGTTTTCAGATTTAAGATTCCATCGTCATCCAATTCTGTTTCTTCCTCTGTCTCTTCATCATCAATCATCTGGGTTGCAAATACATCTGAGCTTGTAAAAAATGCATGAATTTGATCATCATCCTCAAATACCTAGAAATTTGTGATATTATCTAGGATTGAGGGGTTTAGTGATGGTTCTATGGAAAGATGATCCATGTTCTCTATGGCAAGGGGCTCAAGTGAACTTGCTTCTTGAGCTAAGGTATTGGCAATTTGATTATCTGCTCGCCCTACTGACCAAATATTGAAAGCATCAAAGCTCTTGAGGAGATCCCAGATCTTGTTACGGTAATAAGATAGTCTCTTATCATGGCGGACATATTGCTTTCTCACTTTGCTTACTACTATCTTTGAATCTCCAAAGGCATGCACAATTTTAGCTTCTTTACTTATGGCGAACAACAACTTGTGTACTAGTGATTCATACTCAGCTACATTATTTGTGTAGGGGAACTGGAGTCTGTGAGCTACAAGAAACGTCTCCCCTTCGGGACTAGTTAATTTGAATACGGCTCCTGCTCCTTTCTTTGAATAGGATCCGTCAAACCTTAGGATCCACACTTGCCCTTCCTGTTGAGACCATACTGAAATTTGTTCTTCCTTTTCCCGTTGAGGTGACAGAGCTTGAACCTCCATGATATTTCAATCAAGTTCTTCTAACACTTGGTTTATTTAACCTTCAATTTCTTGTTTGATCGTCCAGGAGGATGATGAATCTTGTATTACAATGGCGCGCTTACGCCGATCTTGCAATTGATCTTCCTCTGTATATTCAACTGTGTTTTCTTTAGGCTCATGCTTCTGACGAACTTGTTTACTCTCTATATCACTTTCAGGATCTGCAAACTGCTAGAGCATCTGACGAGCTGCCTTGATCACTTTGTGACATACTTTGCAAGTGAACTCTGAATGAGATGTGTCGTGGACTCAACACCAATTGGTTAGAAATAATTCATGAATCTTACTCCTCATATCTACTCTCTGACATATACTTGTCCAGATGAACTCTTTGAAACTCTTGAATAATTTCTCCTCTTTGTTTGGATCATCAAGTAATGTGAGCTCTGATCCGTTTTTACTTGTTTCCCTGATGGAGGAGGGCTGTAATGTCAAGACTTCATTTATTCTAGGTGTATAGGAACCTAGGTCTGTCTTGAGAAACAATATTTCATTGTTCTCTCCATATTTTGTAATCATCAACTTAAGTCTTGGGGTGCTATCAATTTTGATCTGATTTGGAACTCCCTTCCACGTTAGCCACATGTGAGAAAATTCGGTGGAAATGTATCGATTCAGTCTTCTGGACCAATCCGTGCTTAACAGCATATCATATCCATCTGGGATATCTATGACGGAAATGTCAATACAACTTTGCACTCTTGGATCTGTTGTTAATTGCATGCAGATATTATTCAGCTCTCCCATCATAGGTACCTCTGTCTTATCTAGCTGTGTAACTTTCTTATTAGTCCTTTCCGAGACAAGTCCTAACCTTTGACAAACGGCTAGTGGCATTACATTGTTGGAGGCACCGAAATCTACTAGGCAATTGTGTAACATATTGCTAAATATTCTTATTGACAACAAAAATGGAGCAGGTTCATCCTTACCTTGATAGAAAACTACTTGGTTTTTTTCTTGTTTTTCTTCCTATGCCTTAAGGGGAAAATCTTCCTTTTGTGAGATCTGTGACAGTTCATTTGCTAGAATTTCTTCTCGAAATATGTATATGTCCATAAGGACCTCTTCTAGTGCCATAATCTCCTGGTTTTCAACTGATGTATGTATCATTCATACAAAATTGGGAGGTTGTTGTGGAACATTGAACGATACAACATTGGTATCAGCAGGAGCATTTTGTGGAGAAGTTCTCGGTGCGACAACTTCAATTACACTACCTAAAATTGTTTCTCTAATTTCAAGAATTTTCATTAGCTCAATCAAATGCAAACTGACTTTTATCTTCTTGAATTGCTCTAACATAAATGAACTCAATCTCTTCAACTCATCTTTGGGACCGTCTTTTGCTTGAGTTTGAGCTGGCTCTGGTTGGGGGATTGTTGGTCGCCTTTGGTCAACTTGAGGAGAGTTGACGGGTTTCGTTCCGTTGGGTTGGATATTCTACTGGCGATATTCAGGAGAATTCCTAGGAAGAACTAGTGCATTGGTGGCATTGGGATTTGGTGGAGTTTGGAAGTTATTGGGAGAAATAAACGTGGTATACCCTGGGTTGGTTTCTAGATGTTTGCTGGAACGCTTGCACTTCTCTAGTCCCTTCTACCAAGACACTATCATATAATGGGGGAAAACTATAGCCGTTAATTGTGGTCGGCTGGTCTGATGCAAATTGGACTTTAGGCTTGACTTGACCTTGCCATGCTTCCACTGGGCTATTAGCAGATACGGGTAGAAATCTTTGACTGGGCTGGTATGACGAGCTGTTCTAGGATGGGGATCTGACATTTTCTATGACTAAATCTTGGTCATACCTTGTTCTGGGAACAATCTCATATCCAGTCATTGGAGCATCTTCTGATTCCGAATTTCTTTTCTCACTCTAGAAAATGTCTGCTACTACTTGAAACTCATGGCATTGCAGCTCAGAATGTTGATCAGTATTGTGCAACCTGCACCACCCTGATAATGCAACTTCAGCTAGGAATACTTTGTCCGCAGGACGATTGTCTGTAGCAAGCTGGCTATCCAAGGGAGACGACACAGTACCATTGTTAGGTCCAATGTTCCATGTCTTTTTCTGGGAAACTTGATTATTATTCCGGAAACTTTGGTTATTCCCTTGGTAATTTTGGTTATCTCTTTGGAAATTTTGACCATCTCTTGTATATCCGAAAGAACCTTTCCCTTGGTAATTCCCTTGATAACTTCTTTGCATATTCTATATTTGATTGTTTTGACCTTTCAAATAGGTCACTTTTGCTGACAGTTTCTTTATTTGATTGATTAATTCCCTCTTTTCCTCTTTCTCCTCTTGGGTTTGACTTGAAGTTGTCGCATTCTGGAGATATATCAGTTGTGGTGGAGGTACTTGCAAGACTGGAGTTCCAGAATGGTGAACCAACTGATTACTGGCCATGGGAATCGGGTTCATCACCGACGTCTTTTGAGACAATGCTCTGTTGATATTCTAAATCTGACCTTGCGTGGCAGGATTTCCTAAATAGTTCAGGGGTCCTGCAACAATACCTACTTCTAGATCATTGCTAACTGGAATAGCTGAAGCATATGCTTCCTTCAAATTAGTTGGGGGTGTGTCGTTTGACTTCACAAACATGGAGGTGAGGCGATCTAATGCTGCATAGTAAACAAGCAGTGTTGCAGCATTATTCAAATTGTAAGGATCTCTCAGCCTTGTATAAGCCTTGTGAAATCTATTGTTGAAAGTCCTAATAGGCTCATGCTCTTGCCTTCTTATTTCCATGAATTGTCGATATAATTTAGATGGAGAAATTGGTGATCTAAACTTTTTTAAGAAAATGTCTTTCATCTCTTGCCAATTATGGATAGAGCCGGCTGGCAAGTGGATATACCAATGAGAGGCTTCTTCATCAAAAGTGTAAAAAAACAACCTGTAGGCCACATCCTCATGCTGGATATCTCTATTATGAAGGAGATCTTCAAAAATATTTATACACTCATCAGCTGAGCTCAGGTCACCACTATGAAACTTGGAACAAAAGTGTTCAGGGTTCTTTGGCATTGCATTATAGACTGTAAAATCCATAGAAGATGCATTAGTTGGGCGCCACGCCATTGGGACGTTTGTTTGGGAAACTCCTGGTTGAACTTGTTGAATAGTTGGTGGTAAAGACACTGGAGGTGAAGACCTTTGAATTGGAGAGCTTGGAACTTGAGAGGCGGGGGTTTGGAATAAATTGAAAATATGTTCCACTCGTAGCATATCTTCTTTTGCTTGACTTCCTCCTTTCTTTGGTGAAACTACCCTCTTTTGTCTGGATCTTGTGGGTCGTTCTAACTCCATAAACTCTTTGGATGAACTCAGGGCTGATCTGAGGATTCTTTGAAATTTATCTGGGGAGAAAGAACTTATGCGATCCAGCATGCTTTTTAATTTTGTTGCTGCTGTGCAGGAGCGGGATCTGGATCAACTTCTTGGGGTGGCAATGGGTGTTGCTCCCTTCGAATTTGTGCTTCAATGCGATCAGAAATCTCTTCTTCCTCTCCAAGGATAAAGCACATTCGATACCAGTCACGATAATTTCTTTTTACACTCCAAGCTAAGTTGTATAACTCTGTGACGATGTTTTCTTGTTCGTCATTGAAATTCAAGTTTGGCTGTAGTACTGCTTCAGGATCTCTTCCTGGTTTAGGAGGAATGATTGCCAGGCCAATCTCTTATCATATTAGTGGACTGGAAAGAGAATTGTCGGATTTCTTTAAGAATTTTCTTGCGAATGGCCAAAATCCTTTGTTTCTCTAGATTTTCCTTAATTACAGCCTCTATCCGTTGGCCCTTTTCTTCCTCAGTAATAATGTAACTCACTTGTCTGAATTGAGAATAACTTACTTTCAATTTCCAAGAAAGTGTTTGTAACTGATCTGCAATATATGATTGATTCAGTCCTTGTTCAGGTTGCTCAAGAGGCAAATTGAATGGGAATTCATGCGGCAATACCATGTCGCATCATATCTATTGTCCAAAATTGGTAACTTCAGCTATTTAGACACTCATTGCTTTCAAAGCCCTCCTTCTAGCGCCATTTTATATTGGTTTATGTTTTATCATCTACCAAACATTAGAATAAGATACCCAAAGGTATTCTATCCTCTCCTAAAAAATCACTACTGATCCCAAGGTCTATATGTGCGAACAAAGGACTTTAGTGGGTTAGCTACTTGGGTAGTTGTTGTGACCATTTCACACATCGCCCCATCGCAAATGGGGACCCCCTCTTTTTGCTTGTTTTTCACTCATTTTTGCTTTCGTTTTTAGGATTTTGTTAGTTAGTTAGTCGTCTGGATTTAGGGTCAAGCCTTAGGGTTTTAAATTTTGTCTTTTCAGGCCAGAATCCAGTCGTTTTTGAGAGTTTTTGAGCTTCCTTTCTAGGATGCAAATTTTGAATGCAATGAATTCGCCAAAATGGTCTAATTTTCAATTGGAATGTTGATGCAGAGCTTAAATTTGTCTAAGTATTGAAAGTGAAATGTGAATTTTTTGTCCGATTGAATATTTTGACCAAATTTTGACCTTTTTTGATTTTGATCCTGGGCATTGGAATTGATTTGTTTTCGCCTCGTGAAGTGTTAAAATGTGAAAAATCATGTTATTTTGGCCTGTAGGAGCTAAATCGCTCCTGTCCCTCAGTGAAGGACGGGAGCTCATTTTCAAATATCTCACTACTCCTGCAGAGTCCGGACAAATTTCGAGTTGGAAGTGATGGAGAACGGCGATATCTTTCCATTGAATATAAATTGAAGATTTTCATGAGCACAGAAATGCCTCCAGGAGAAAAATCGCTCCTGTCCCTTAGTGAAGGACCGGAGCTACAAATCAAATTTCGCCTTGTCCTTGCGAGATTTCGATGACTTAACAATTTGAAAGGGTCCAAAGGAAGATGCTTTGCCAAATGAATATAATTTGAGATGCAAAAATGAAGGAGAATGACCTAGAATGCTAAAATCGCTCCTGTCCCTCTCCAAGGGACCAGGGCGAGGTACCTTGTAGCTCTCGTCCCTCTCCCAGGGACCAGAGCGATTTCCTTCATTAGGCAAGATCCGAGCTAAAATCAAGGCAAGTTTACGTACAAAGGCAAAGGAAAACATGAGATGAACGCATTGAATACAAATTGAAGATTTTTTAGACGTCCACAAGAGTGCTAAGACCTAGTTCGCTCCTGTCCCTCAGGAAGGGACCAGAGCGATTTTTGTTGTAATTGATTTTTTTGGCCAAGTTGCAGACAATGTCAGGGCATGGACGAATGGAGTGGAGCATGACGAGTTCGTTGAATATAAACTTGGAACCTGGCAAAGTGAAATAAGAGCCACAAAAGGAAGTTCGCTCCTGTCCCTCTCCAAGGGACCAGGGCGATACAGTGGTGATGTTGCTTCTTATGCGAGTTCAAGGTCGTTCCTCCCTAAGTTCAAGATCGATCCAAGTCAAGACAAGGTGGCAAAGGACATTTCAGAGCGTCTTCATCATGCACAAGCACTCAAAGGTCGTTATAATGAAGAGATTTGCACCCTAGGACCTAGTTCGCTCCTGTCCCTCAGGAAGGGACCAGGGCGATGTTAGATATATTGGTCATTGTGTGCAAGATTTACGTAAGGACAAGATTTCGCAAGGTCTTAGAGGGTCCACGGAAAGATAGAAAGGTGATGCATGAAGATTTCAAACGTTAAATAATCGCCAAAATGGACTTAGGGACCATATCGCTCCTGTCCCTCTCCAAGGGACCAGGGCGATTTGCTTTGGATCCTTCATTTTGCTTCAAGTACGTGCTAAGTCAAGACTCCATAAGGATAAACAAGGTTCAAGCCATCATTTGAAGATAACATGCAAGAGTTTTGAACGTCCAAACATTGCTAATCAAGGTAAAAGCTCATATCGCTCCTGTCCTTTGGACAAGGACCAGGGCGATCCTATCAAAAGCGCTCATATTCCTCCAAAATCGAAACAAGGTGAGGTTAAGCGAGGCAAGGGACGACGTTTGGAGGACATCACAATGAAGATCGAAGATCAAAAATGCAAATTAAACGTGAAAAAATTAAGATCGCTCCTGTCCTTTGGACAAGGACCAGGGCGATGAACATCCAAAAGGGACCCATGAACGCACACAAGGCAATCAAATTCGAAGGACCATCAAAATGATCAATGTTGAACGTGGAGATGAAGGAGTTGGATGTAAAAAAATGCAAAAATCAAGACAAAATCATGGATCGCTCCTGTCCCTCTCCAAGGGACCAGAGCGATGAGGTACGTCCCTTTGTTTTCATAGTTTTGGCGCCAAATAAACAAATTCAAATTTCCTTAAATGCTAAGTTCGATAAAAAATTGAAAATCCTATTTAAACTAGCATTTAATATGGTGTTGATCTTTTATTAATTATTTTTGCCTTTATTAAAATCGAAATTTGCAAATAAAAAAACGTAAGGCATTAATAATTAATTAATTAATTAATATAAAAATCGATTTCAAGCGCTCATTTAAGGAGGTCGGCCTTCTTATTTTATTGAAAATCATTGAAAATCATTTAAAAAATGGTTTTATTTACCAAGTCGGCCAAAGGGGGTGAATGGGTGAAAGCGCTATACATGGAGGGTGAGAGATATCATTTTCACATAATCATTTTTATCCTTCATGCGAATTGAGGAAAGCAAAGAAGGTGCGAAGGGTGCTTGAAGTGTGGAGTGCGAATTACGTTGAAGACCAAAGGTGGCACTTAATTATCTAGGGTGGTGCGAACTTGAAGATCCATTTGAGCGATTTGTCAAGGGCGAATTTGCCAAGGATTGAAGACCACGTCAAAGGTGCAATTGAAGATCACGTTGAAATCCAAAGGTGGCGAAGTTGATTTTTGAGGAGATAACATTGAAGGCTATTTTTACCTCAATTTTGCCTAGGCGATCTTTTCCTTTTTTGCATTCTAGAGTTAGCTCTCTATTGAGGTATGGCGATTTAATTATTATTGCTTTATTCTTTCGTCGTCATATTTTAATTTTTGAAGTTTTGAATTTTGATTTTCTTAGCTCAATCGTTGTTTTTTAGGAAATGATAACTCTAGAGACTTATCATGACGTTTCCTAAAAAACTTATCTCTCTTATTTATGTTATTCATTGCAAAATCAAGTTCTTATAATGAAATGTTGTGTAGGTATGGCGACCCCAAAGGCGGGAGCATCCACCAGCCGCTCAGCTCTCATGAAAGAAGATCAGAAGACCGAAGAAGTGGAGACCAAGATCGTGTCAAAGTGGAGCAACATTGGAGATACCAACTTGGGGAACTTTAGCACGAAATAATTTCCGAGAGGTCCCTTACATCGGCAAGCCATCACTTGTCGCCCGGAGAATAATAGAGAGTGGCATCATCAAGGCGGCCGGTTTTCCTCCAGCTATTCAGTGTCACGAGTTGATGATCGAGTGTGCCCGTCACTACAATCCACAGTCCAGGACAATTGTGTCCAATGAGGGAAACACTTTGGCGTACCTTTCAGAGGAAGCCATAAGTGAAGCCTTCCATCTTCCAGAGCACAGGGACATGATATACAAGAGCATTGAAGGAGCCAGATCAGTGTACGATGATGATCCAGATGCTTGCCTAAGCATAATCAATAAGAACTGGCTACTTAAGAGTCGTCCCCGTCTAAGCAAGGTACCGAACACACCGCATTGGATTGATTTCCAGGAGGAGTACAGAGATTTGATTACCATGCTCAACAGAGTTACAGGAGCACCTCATGCCTTCTATTTTGAGAAGTGGATGTTTTACTTCATCCAGGTGATTGTTCAAGGAAAGGGTACGATACATTGGGCTAGGATAATTAGCCATTGCTTAGACGTACAGTTGAGGAGACTCAGGGCTACTAAGTCCTTCCACATGAGTTCATACGTCATCTATGCCTTAATCAGGAGCGTTGAGTACGCAGGACTACCTCACAGAGGAGTGATTGGAAGAGGACCTGGCGAGGTCAGAGCTTGTGAATCCTATACCTACTTGCATCATCCGCCAGGGAAGAACTACAAGTTAGTCAATGATACTTTCACGATGAACGTCACAAGGACGTTGCAAGGTGGAATTCACAACAGATTGTCTCAGGATGCCCAGGAGTTCATCAAGAGGTACGGTGCATGGTTCATTCAGTTTCCCAAGTTCACTTACATTAGAGTGCATGGATGTCCTTTACCTCCATACATGTTGCCGAGGTACCCGACAGACAGAATTGTGTTACTTGAAGTAACAAGGCAGTTGGCAGCATATGTGAAGGCATTCAGACACAGACATCAGAATGGAGTTCAGGTACCTATTATTTTGGGTAATTCAGTTGAGGTATGTCCTAATGTCTTAGCCATGGATGATGCAGAGATGGAGTTAGCCTTGTATTCTTTCTCGTCTTTTGATTGGAGAGAGAGCTTTGATCCATATGGACATTTAGAGGAGACGGTCGGTAGAAGATTTAGACATGAGCATCAAATTGAAGATTTTATGATGAACCTCCTAGATGATCTTGAAGTGAAACGTAAGATACATTCTAGATTGCCTTTGGATTTCATCAGGAAATGCAGGATTTACAGAGTGGCCGACCAAGCTCAGGACAATGGCAGGCACATTCAGTCCTCCTATGATCGAGAAAGTAAAACAATAAGTTTGAATTGGAATGAACCCGAGCTCGTGGACTTTGATGCTTTGATGGCACCAGTCTTGTCTTGTACTCGCAGATGGGTAGACGTTCAACATCAGAAGATGAGAGAACAAGGCATAGCTATGTCTTTTACTTTGGAAGAGAAACCAGCCGAAGGTGGAACAAGTGTGAGTGAAGGCAATCCTAATCCTAGGAATTCAGGTGAAGGTAACCTTCGATGTGCCAGTGAGGGCAATCTCCATCCGAGAGGTTCGAAGAGAAAGGAAAGATCAGAAAAGAAAGAGCCTTCCAAGAAAAAGCAAGGGGCCAACAAAGATCAAGCACCAGGTACTTCTTCTAGACCAGAGAATAGAACAATTCGAGTGGAAGAGTCCATGGAGTCTATGGTACAGAATGATAGGCAGGAGGAAGGACAGACACAGCATGTTTCATCCGATGGATCTCTCCAAGACTATGATTTAGATGATAATAATGAAATGACATCTCCTCCCAGAGAAGAAGAAATAGTACATAAAGAAATTCAAGTTCAAGAGACAAGATCGAATATTCCAGATTGGTTGAAGGAAAGATTGACCAAGGTGATCGTCGTAGAGGACGAGGACAGTGCAATTGATTTAGAGAGCCTTGTTGGACATTCACATGTAATAACAGAAAAGAAGAAGGCTACAAAGATGTCCAAGATGATTCGAGATGAGACTGGATCCAGAAAACTGCAGATAGCTACACCGGCAGCAGATAAATATGAGGGTGAGATCCTAGCAGAGGACTATCATATATAGACTATTGAGTTAGGACCATCCACTGCAGAGCAGACAATGGATGATGCTACCGACACATTGTCCATTGTCTGCTCTGCAGTGGATGGTCCTAACTCAATAGTCTGTTTCAGTGGTCAACCTTACTCCATATAAAGAATGTTCTCTTCGAGGACATCAGTGTTAGATGTGGTCAAGTTGAGGAGGTGATCAATCCGATCCAGGACAGAGTATTTGAGGTACTTCGTACCATTCTTGGCAGAAGGATCGAGGTCGAGACAGATGTGGATATGCAAGAATTTGAGGATAGAATCAAGATCATCTTTCGCAAGGACGCAGATGTTACAGATGAGCAGTATGATCAGATGTATGCCACTATGCTCCTGATTGATAGAACGAAGGAACTTGAACCTACCTGGGACGCAGCTCTTCTAGATGCATTCGATCAGATTATCCACTTAGAAGAGAGTATCAAGAATCTTCCCGAGATTCCAATCACAGAAATCGAAGGAATCGTGACAAAATTCATTGCATATGCTAAGAAAGAGAATTGGAAAGGGAATAAGATTCTAGATGAAAGGTTGTTACAGATGACATGACATCTCATTTCTCATTGGTTGATACCTCCTAGATTTTTGTGCCGAATTTAATATTTGGCTATGTATTTAATATTGTGCAGTAAAAAGGAGGTCATTTGTAACAAACCCTAATTAGGGTTTAGGTGTCATGATCTTGTCCATTGATTTGTTTTCAATCTGGACCTTTCATTGTAACTGGGGATGCTATTTATACCCCCATTTTTCATTTCATTTAGTAATAGTCAGATTATAGTCAGTAGAGTAAGAGTCAATAGTTGATGTAAGAGAGATTAGAGTTAGAAGCAATTTTATTTTTGTAGCAAGATTGAGTCTTGAAGAGAGAAATTCAAGCAATTGTTGTACATGATGACTTGGAAATCAATAAAATATTGAAGTTATGGTGTTTTGTTGCAAATTTCTTGAGTTATCTTCATGGTTGTTTGGCATACTTGAATCATGCTCAATCGAAGTAGATTGTTAATTTGAAAGACTAAGTGTGAGATTTGATATTTGGTAGGATTCGCAATCCAAACCACTAGCTTCTTGCTGATTGTAGGAACGCCTTGCGTGGTCGACTGGAGAACACTTTGAGTCCTTAATCTTCAATTATCATTGTGTCTTGGATATGTACCTTCATAGTAGTGTCCTTGGTCTTTGATGCATTGAACATCATTATATTACCTTAGAAGATCGCACTAATTTCAATTGAGTTGTTATCTTATGGCAAAATTGAAGTTGGTTGAATCTTGCCAAGTCTCATCCATGCTAAGTCATTCATAGGGTTAGGCTAGATTAGACCTCCTTAAACCCTATCCTTTTGCTATTTTTTAAAAGTTCCTTTTAGTTTAGTAAAATCTTCGCGCTTTGAATACGTAAGACCCCTTGGAGGAAACAGCAAATCACATCATACCACTAAAAAAGCTTGTCCACACGTGGAGACCCCACTAAAAGAACCTTGGAGTCCATCTAACTGATCCTTTTTGCAGATCTTCAGCAGTTAGAGACTATTTTCTCAAGAGAGGATAAGATACCTATTGGTATTTTATTCTGTGTATGATTGTGTATAAAATACACGTCAACAGTAGTGTATGCTGAAAATCTCAAGGAGGACTTACGTTTATGAATGTCTTTCAAGCTTTTGGACTTGGATAAATTTAACAATTTTAGGCTCTCTCTATTTTTGGTTTTTTTTGGGATATAGACTTTCAAAAAAAAGGGAAAAAAAGAGATAGGGTTAAGAAAGTTGATCTAAACCTACGAATTCTGGAGACGGTATTAACTAGGTGTTCTCGGGAAACCACACTTTGCTTCACCACACTGAGGACAACTTACACAAAGCAGGTGCAATCTTCAATGGGTTGTGCTTATGATCGAAATGTTGGCATACACAAGGGATAGGCTCAGACTAACTTTGCACAGTGAAATGGAAATCATCCATTCACCAAAAGTATGAGTAGAGATACACCGTTAATTAATACTTATCAAATCCTTCATTCAATTCTAGCAACTTTGAAAGCAAATCTAAATTAACTTCTAATTAATGTGTTGAGGAAATTGAAACCATGCTAATCATTCAAATAACAGAGATTACAAAGCCTTAATAGAAAGCGCACATGCAATGTATTATTTGAAAAATGACCTTCACGCAACAATATATCAAAACCCTCACACTCTCCAAATGAGAGGAGGTAGCCCTATATAGTTTCTCAAAAAATAATGAACGACCGAGATCAAACAGTGATCAAGGGCCCAGATTGAAAGTTATAAACTGTAATTAGGGTTTCCCAAAAGTCTATCAGTTAGAGTGAACAAGAAGAAGACAAGTGGCGCAGCTTATATTCTCACTAGGGTGAGTGTCCAGTTTCCCCTTTTGTAGATTCAATGTATCTGGACACAATAAGCTGCACCTCCTCTAGGGTCACACTTGGCAAATTGCTGATTTGGAAGTCAATCATATCCATGTCATTGGTACAAGTGGCGAGGGTATCTTCCCAGCTGAGTGCTTGTGTCAGGAAATCTTCGTCTATGCGCATGAAGCTAGAGACCCTGGAGAGATTTTCCTTGAGAACTGGCCCCACGGCTTTGAAGAAATTTCTTTGAACTTTGGCCCTCAAATTCTCCACACGCAGATGCTTCTCTCTCACCTCATACTACTATAATATCTCAACTGCCACAAGGAAAACCTTGCCTCGAATATCTTTGACGGTTTTCTCAACTTCTATACTCTTATCTGCAGATTTTCTCAGAGATTCACCCCTTGTGACCAGGATAAAGTACCAAGTGCTGAAATCATATAGGTCACCATGCTGGATGACTTTCCTGTTTACAAGATCTTGTCGAGAAAGTCCCCCGATTTCCTTCAGATATGGAATAATCCTCTTCTGAATATCTTCACTATCTTCCCAAGCTTCAGCCATGTCTTGAATTTTGTTCAATAAGGAAGACATGGACTCATGTGCTGCTATCAGGTTCTCGACGAGTATGTCAGGACGTTCTGAGGCATCCGCAGTCCATTCCTTCACTTCTTTGAAGGTTGCCTTCATGTCTTCATACTCCTTTAACGACTCATGGAAGAGGTATGGGTGGAGTAACAAGTATCTCATGATCAAGTGGCTTAGCTAGGTCGAGAACATATTTCCTCCATTGTCGATTCTCTTCTTCAACCTTAATTCTTTTCTCCTTGTCCTTGGCTAGTCTTGCCTTGATGGTGTTGCAAGAATCATCAAAATACTAGACCTCTTGAGCTTGAGCAGGCTTACCCAACTCTACTATAGTAATCTTATAATCCTCCAGAGCAACATTGTCTTGAGTTTTACCTTCTTTAGGTACATCTACCTGCATTGTTCTGAATCCTGCATTATCTCTTTGAATTAAAGAGAATCTCTTGGCTGGCTTGGGTGGTCTTATCTCAAACGGTTTACTCACCATAGCCAAGAATGCTTCTGTGTTCTTCTCTGAATGATCCTCTTTAGGATCCTGAGCCTTTATTCTTTCCTTTAACCAATTTGGAATGGTTGAGTGCTCCATGTCACTTTCATCAAACTTATTCTATGTTTCCTTTGGTCTTGCAACTATACCATTTAGGAACTCCTTTGGAAACTCAGGTTCTTTAAACTCTACATTCTTAACAGAATTAAGCTCCTGGGCTAGTTCTTCTATTACCACTTCCACTGAAGGGGGAGGAGCTCTTACTCCTCTATCTATATCCATCCTTTGTTCATCAGCTGTAGCCTTGACTGGAGTAGCAGATGTAGCACTTAAGGTCGACTGACACTTGTCAGATTTATATTTTCTACTTGCATCCCCGACTACTTTCTTTCCTTTACCCCTTAGAGAATTCTCAGTGGGTTCTTTCCTTTTCCTGGACCCAACACTTGACGAAACGTCATGGTTTGAAGACATCAATTCATTGGTCCCCATGAGAACGTATGTGAGATTGGTACCTTTGGATTTAAGATCTTTTGCCTTCTCACTTGCCAACCATTTCGAATATTCAATTATTGGTCTCATAAGGTCACTCAAGTCCGACCTTTCAGAATCTGACTAATTAACCAAGGCAAGGGAATCATTTCTTAGTTTGTCAAAGTGAGGCTACTCAAACTCGGGATCTTCTTCAAGTTGATTTGCTACCCTAAATACTTTTGTTGCTCTAATCAAATTCAAGGGAAGCCTGGACCACAATCTCTTTTTGATTTCAAAACTGTCAGTTGCATCAACCCAATAGTCTTTGAGATCTGGTCTATGCTTGAATATTTCACCATCAACCCTTTCCATTTGGTGAAAAGGGTCAAAATGTGCTCTAGCCTTATACTGGAATAATGGATACCAAGCAAGCTCCTTTTCCACACTAGCAGCAACTTGTGACGATGGAGATGTCTCCAATCCATTCCCAATGATGAGAGATGTCCTTGCCTTCTTCTGCTTCTCTATCTGAATGATCATATAATTTTCCAGCTACCTGAAAACTTCAAGCAATACTACCCTATTGGTGGGATACATAGGTAATTTATAAGGAGATCCGGAGAATCCTTGAATTCTCAAAAAAGTAAACTTGGGATATTGGATGTACCAATGCCCGAATCTGTTGATAAAATCTCTAGATTCCTAAGAGAGCTTGTGATGTAGACCACCCTGGAGTGTCCTCGTAATGTGCATTAAGAATGCATCATTGACTCTTTTGAAATGAAATTTTTCTTCTAGGGGCAACTTTGGGTAGCAATCGTAGACAGCAAACTGATTTTCTTTATTTCCCTCTTCCCCTCTACAGCTGAGTCCTCTATATCTGTAGGTTCGAGCCAGAGAGTGCACCAGATAGGAACTCATATAGAATGTCCTTTTTTTCTCTAAATCCTTCAATTGGGCATCAGGATTATCACTTATAATCTTTGCCCAATCAATCATCTTCACTTCGGTGTTTATTTCATTGATGAAGTAGTACATCCAAGGCTCAAATGGCGCGCCTTGTGGACTACCCATAACCCTTTTTAGCACAACTATCAAATCTCCAATATCTTCCTTGAAATATGCTCTTATAAGCTCTTTAGGTAACTTGGAGACACCTTTCCTCAGTTTTTCCAGCCATTGATGGTTGATGCTGGCCACATATTCTTCAATGTTATCCTGTTATTTCTGTGTAGCTTCTTCCTTAGTCATGTGAACAGAGTTATGATATTCAAGGATGCGGAAAGCTTCCCTGATAAAAACACTACTGACATTCGCCAAGACTCTCCCATCAGGTACTATGATCTCTTGGCTTATAGAATTATAGTGTTTAGAGCACTCCACTACTAACTCAACACACTGCATTGCTAGAAGGAAACCAACATGTACAATTCCGTTTCTCATCATCTTTCTGGCAATCGCGGTAAGCATTAAGTTGTCAAGGCCATACATTCGCTTCTTGAACTTCCTCAAGTTGATATGCCCCAGATTTGTGTCTCCAATCAGTTTCTGCTTAAACCTCATCTTGGATTCCGGAGGGGAATCTTTATCTACTTGGAACTTCATCATGCCTGAAATTTGCGAATAAACATGAAGCTTAAGTTAGAAATCAGAACTTAGATTAAATATTTAGGATCTCGATGACTAAGTGGTTTGGTATTCTCACTCTATTCTTGATACTTAGTCACAAAAATGGAATTTTCACATGCAAACCCCACACTCTAGGGATATTGAATTCTGATTTTTGTTTACCTCACTGGGTAAACAGGAAGAATACAGAAATTGAACAGTAATGCACAATGCAAATACAAAAGAAGTACCAGAATAATCTTTCCATTAATGTCAAAGGATGTTCATATTATATCTGTCGTCAACATTACATGTCCTCCAACACCCGGAGGTGGTACAATATATGACAGCCGAAGGGGTGCGACACAACCGTCGCGACTCCAACTACCTACCCGTCGGCTAACTAACTGACCGCCGTAACTCATTATTACCGACGACAACATAAACATAACAACATAACATAATGATTATTCCTGACAACAATTTTAATCCCACAACCAGGTCCTATAACCTTAAAAAACCCTCATCCAACTCAGTCCAATATGATCTTTCTAATTGAAAATTCATAAAAATCACCTCCAACAAACTTTGAAAACTCAGACAATTTAATAATTCACCTTCAATGGAGAGAGAAGAAAAAAGACAAGAAGATAGAAGGATTTAAACTCAGAAAATTTGAATGATCTGCCTCCTATCAGCTGGTTATACTCCAAAATCTGTTAGCGTTGTGGTAGAAATGACACTCAATGCTCTTAACTTCTCCCAAAATATGTTCAATCAGAAATATCCTTTGAATATCTTTCAACCTGCAAGAATGTTTCTTAACTTCTCCAAAAATATGTTCAATCTGCAAGAACGTGTCTTAACTTTTCTCTAAAAATATGTTCAATCTGCAAGAACGTTTCTTCACTTTGCTCTCAACACTTGAAAGTTTGAACTCTTGTGAAAAACAATGAAGGAAAGAATGTCTTATTTGTATTGAAGTTGAATTTCATATTTAGAAACACGCAGATCCCCTCTAAATTATGTTTCCATTTTGATCTCAGTCTTAAACGTTTATGAACAAAGTTTCTAATTCAGCTTCAAGTTGCATAGTCATCATCCTTGAGTTCGAATCCCTTTGAATGCAACTTTCTATTTCGAATTCCAGTTCTTAAATCAACTCAATCTCCAAAATTCATCCTTCAAGAAACTTTCTATTTTCATAACTCAGTTCAAATTCTTCAAGATTACGCTGACATCACTCAGAATATTCCAATTTTCAAAATTAGTTGACCTTCATCAAGGCGGACTTTGTTGAGTTTAGGCACCAAGTAATATGTCTTAGGGCAGACTTTTGGAGCTTGATGGCTCACCACCAAGGTGGATGTCATTGAAACCTTTGCTTGCACATCACCCATAGAGCGGACTTTGAAAGCCTTGTGTCACAAGATAGGGCGGACTGTCTTTGTTCATGCTCCATTGCTTGGGCGGACTTTCCATCTCTCCTACATGGTGGACTTCATTGATCTCACAACTTGCTTATGGCAGACTTTCTTTCCCTTCCCTAGTCTTTGGAGGGCAGACGTTTTCCATTGATATATATCTTTCAAGGCGGACTTTGGAGTTAGGCACCTTGGGCAGACTTTCTACCTCTTAAGAACTTTGGAGGGCGGACTTTTGGAGGCATGCAACTGGGCGGAGTTTATCTCTTGCTCTCCATAAGGAGGACTTTTCAGTTTATAATGCCATCTTCTTTGCTTTGAGGGAGGACTTTGAAGAGACCAAGAAGGCAGAGTTTTGGAAGCTCAAGACCATCACCAAGGCAGACTTTGGTGAGTCTCCCTCTAGGGCAGACTTTTTGAGTGTTGAAGGGTGGACTTCTTGATGGCCATGACCATGCTGACCTCACCCTGAGGGCAGACTTTGAGTGATTTATGCACCTTGAGGGCAGACTTTGAAGAGTCTCCATCATGGCGGACTTTGGAGAGCTTGATCAAGAGGAGGGCGGAGTTTGTTAACCATTGCATTTGCAACCTAGGCGGACTTTCTTCACACCTTAAATCTTCATGGCAGACTTGTTAGGCATCTGTACTTATCATCTTCTTTGCTTGGAGGGCAGACTTTTGAAGTTCATGACCTTGCCTTCTCCTTGGGCGGACTTTTCCCATCTCATGACCTTGGGCGGAGTTTTTGAGTCTTGTGCACCATCACTTTGGTGGACTTTTTCTTCCTAGGCACCAAGGAGGATGGATTTTGAACTGGTTCAAGGCAAGGTAGGGCGGACTTTTCCCATCTCAAGCACCACATACCAAGGCGGACTTTTGGAGACTTAGGCACCTTCTTCGTCATGGGTGGACTTTTGATCTTTCCTATCATAACATTCACCATCACACATTGATTAGTTAGAAAAAAAACTTGAAAAACTCGAGAATTTGATATTTTCACCAATTTTTGCCAGATTAGAATGATATTTGAAATCCAAACTTAGGTAACCTATCTGAAGCGTTATGACCCCTAAAATGTAGGAACTTAGCCTTTTGGGTCAAAACTTGGAAATCTTTGATCGCGATTGATACAGGTTGATGGTACTAGTACAAGCCCTAGGTCCCCACTTTGAAAAAGAAAAAAGAAGACAACCCTAAAAAATAGGGAAAACTTTCTAAAAATAGCCATACCAGGGATCGGGCTAAAAATTCCAAAAACAAAACTTTCTAAAAAATAGGAAAAAGCAAAAAAGCAAACTTTCAAAAAGTAGAAAGTTGTTCAAATTCGTTCAAATGAATTGCGTTCTTCGTCCTTTGGCCTTTCTAGGCACTTTGATGGTGTCTAGACTCTATTATCACTTGGCTTGCGGAAACGGACTTCCAATCCTTAGGACTCAAACCGTTCAAAACTTGAGAGAACTGAGAAGAACTGAAGCGGAAGGCCACAAGGCACTAACAAAAACCCTAGAAAGAGGGAAAGGAGAGGGTCCTCATCATCAATGGGGTGATGTGTGAGAAAGGTCACAATAGGACGATGCAGGATTCATGAGACAACAAAGCATGATGAATTGCATTGTTTGACTTTCTTGTCAAGAATTGAGTTAACATTACAATGGAAAATCTTCTTTTGGGATTTAGATAAGTTGGAGGTTTTCATAGAGATTGACGATGTCAATGCTCCACAATGTGATGACAAGTTTACAAGGTTCAAAGGGTTGATTGAAAATCAGTTGAGTCTCGATGAGGAATTGTGCTTGGAAAGGATATTGCTACTTTGGTGGTGTAGGATTCATGATGAGCCTGAGTCAGAGTTTACATGCCCATTATGTCAAGAGGCTACCAGTCAAGTCAATTGTCAATATGGAATACTTGAGTCACCAGATGACATCACAGACAAAATTTGGAGTGCATACTTTGCAGCTGATGAGTATAGAAGAACACATGAACAAGGCATTGCTACAAATGAGGGAGATGAGTTTCAAGAAGATATCTCAATTGAGCTTGACAGTCAATCTATTATTGTGGAGAACAAATTTGTATACCTTGCACCCAAGGAGGAGTACGTTGGAATGCAAGTTGAGGAAACAATTGAGGATGTTCATGCTAAAGAAGTCGTGGGATGCAATGATCAAGACTTTAATTTGGCAATCAAGGAAGAGAGTGATTCACATCCGTTACAAGAAGAGAAATTCCTTGAGGAATACTCATTTATGTTGCAAAAAGAGATCCTTGAGAATGAATTGCAAGAGATTTTAAGCACCATTCATGTGGAAGACAATTACATTGACATGTTGAATAGGGACCTACAAGTTATCACAAGTGAGCCCAAGTATGAAGAAAAATTCGAGGGGGCATTAAAAGACATTATCATCACAATGATTTCGAAGGGTAACTGAAAGATCTCATGGAAGAAGTACAAGAGGAGTCATTGCCAAAACTGTCCCAAGGCAAACAAATCGTTGCAAAGGGCATGATCCATCATTAACTTTGACCTCTTGAAGCATTATTGGATGAATTGCAAGAAGATAGTACGAATGAGCCAAGTAGTCAAGGTGCCACATTTGAGGGTAACCTTGTGCCCAAGGAAGCTGAGGAAAGAGTGGAAGATGTTCAAGACAGCAAGATGGTGGTAAGTGAAAATCAATGCTTGGTGACATCAATACATGAAGTGATACAAAACATGGACATTTGTGAAGATCGTCAAGAGATTAAGAGAGAGAATGCAGTCAAAGGCATAGGTAGCTTGGAGGATCATCATGATTCACTTGATGCTTCACCAATCCAAGAACAAGGAAGTGACTTCAATACAGTTCAAGAGGAAGTAACCCTCGACGAGGATTCAAATGAGCATACATCCTTGCTAAAAGAAGAAGAATCAAATAAATAATTTCAAGCCATCCGAAATAATGACCTTTCAAGCATCCTTGAAGATGAACAAATGGAACTAGAGAGCTATGGACACTTTGAGGTAGTGTTATCATCAATGTCAGCATTTGAACAACCACTTGAGGAAATCTTTGAAGATCAACTTATCAAGGAGACTATCATTTTCAAAGATATGCTTATGGAGTTCCATAAGGATGCATGGTTTATGCAATATGGTGAACCTATTGTCACCACGAAAGTGAAGAATGAAGAGAAATTCGAGGTTGCGCTAAGTCCATTCTTAAAGATTCAAAAAGAACCAACTAGTGAGAATTTGCATATCAAAGATGCAAGTGGAATGGTACATCACTAATGGCGACCTCCTAATGTATCTTGTAATCTCTATTCCTATGACGCACTGGTGGATGGAAAGCAAGAGTTTCTATCGAAGCATGAATAGTGTTAGGTTGTCTCTTTCCTTAATCCTATTTTTGAAAGTTGCTACGAATTTGATTATGGAGGTTTTGGGAAAATGACTTGCATATGGATTGACCATGGACCTAATGAATTGCCCCAAGTTCCCAACTGATAATCTTGCGTGAAGAATTGACTGAATATGAGAGTTGCACTGTGAGAGCCTCCTTCTCCAAGTTCAAAGATGAGTTTTCTCTACTTCGGACCATCACTATTGCCATACTCTTGTGTCACATTTTGAGAAACCACGTGAATTCATGTACATATGTTGCTTCTTTGAGTCATGTCCACCCTAGGAGTCTCGCATATAGTTTAGAGTAGGTTTTCCTTTCGTGTGTTTTAGTTAGTTTGCTTTTGTTGAGCCAAGTTGTTAATTTTCCTTGAGTCATTTGACTCAAGATTCTTGGGTGGCTCAAGTAGTTTGTTTGGTTTGCTTGCTTTACGTTAGTTTATTTTGGTCAATCATTGCTTAGTTTAAGTGTTCTAAGTGGGAGCCTTCACTTGTGAGAAGGGTGTTTGTTTTGTTTTCTCACGTGTTGGCACAATTTGGATTTTATGTTCAATTCATTTCCTAGATATCTACTTGTGAAGTTCTTTAGAATCGGAGGTTGTTCCTCTCCAGTTTTATCATTTGGTTAGCACTTGTACTTGATGCAAAAGAGAATCACTTATTGTGTCTTGTTACTGACATCTTCCGATTACTATATTTTACACATTTAATCAATTGCTCTAAGTCATTGTGGTTTCTTAGGTGAAATCGTGGCTAGTAAAAAATCTAAAATCCTACTTTAGCACCACTATAATTCTCAAACCCAAGTGAGCTTCATTGCTTACAAGCCAAAGTGTGAAAAATATGTGAAAAGAAAGGCAATATCGAAACAAAGAAAAAATGAAAAAGAAAAGAAAATTCAAAAGAGAAAAAATGAATGAAAAGAAATATCAAAATACTTGGCTTTGGGTGTGTGGATATCTCTACAGGTACAAAAAGAAAATTTACCAGAAGGAGAGAAATCTCCATGAGATTACAACAATAACCTCGTCGGGGCTATGGACACTCGCTGGCAACGAGACTATCTAGGATGCTTATGAAGTATGGATAGCTCACATAGCTAGTCACGGTGGATCTAAAGGTTACAATGTTCTTATGATTCAGAATGAATAAATTTGCATACACATGGGTAATCAAAGACTAAGTGCCTTGATCGGGTTCGAGATTTTTCTTCCATTTTGAGTATGTTTCCTAGTCTTTTGATAGGTTAGGTTGAATTTTCTGGAGGTTCTACTTATGGATTAGGTCTTTATCTTTGAAATGTTCAAGAACATTTATTCAAAGTGGTGCTAAATGTTGTGACGTTTTCACACATTGCCCCATTGCAAGTGGGGACCCCCACTTTTTTCTTTCTAGCATAGATCTTTTGCTTAGTCATCTACCTTGGCAGTGATTTTGTTGCCTTTATCATTTTACTAGTGTGGAGATGCAACCTCTAGGTTAGGTCAGAGATGAGTGTTAAGTGTGATGAATAGTCAAGCAAACAAGTAAAAATCCATAAAATAGGGCATGGAAGCGGTGAAAGATTAGGGAGAGATTATCAAACAAATGAGATGAAGTGCTTAATGAAGATCAATCGGGGTCTAAAGGATGTGTGAAAGACCAAAACTTTATTGTAAGAAGCGTATTATTTTCATTGAAGATATGGTGAACTTCATGTGTTGATTAAACATTTCCATGCTGTCTACTTCTCATTTATTTTCATGTTGATTAGATGGATGGAAGCTATTGTGGATGATTAGTGGTCAAATTTGCATGTTTATACTACTTGTAATTCACTAATTGCTAAATACTTTGCATGGTCAAATGAACTCTTTATACAAGCTCAACTTCGATTGCTACTTAACCATTGATATGCATCGCATTGATGGTGTCTATGTTGTTAGTGGTGATTTGAACATCATAAGATTACCTTAGAAGATGGCACTAGCTTTGTGGAGTTGTTCTTTGCATGGCAAAGCAAAGCCTAGTAGAGTTTCACTAAGTCATTCATAGTCTCTTGCATCCCTAGGATTAGACTAGTTTTCTAAACCTCCATCCTTTTTATCTTTTTTCAAATCAGGTAAATTCCCATGTTCCAGCCACATTCAACTAATAGTTCAAGTATATACATAAGTCCACCTTGTGATTCTAGCAATATCACATCAACCATTGAGCTAATCCACATGTCAAGACCTGACATTTGAAATCTTGGAATCACCTCAAATGATCACTTAGTTAAACATTTGAGAGGATTTTGTTCAAGAGAGGATAAGATACCTTGGTATTTTATTCTGTCTATGAAGTGCATAAAAAGCACATCAACAACTTGTTTTGTCAAGACCCATTTCACATTTCTCCTAAGTTTTAATCATGGAGGGTGTTGGGTGTTGGTGTAATATTGCACCTATTGATAAGTTTATTTAGGATATTAAGAATAATTAATTTTCCTCAACTAGATAGCAAATATGACATGTGTACACCTTGACTTGAGGTACACAAGTGTTGCCACTACCTCATCACAATTATATTATTGAGTTGATTGATTCACTAATTGACAATTCAACCCTTGACTTCTTACTTAGACTGAGTTAACTCACCTCCCAATTGGAAACAATTGCAAAGCACATGACCTCAGACACAATCTCCTTGAGTGTGCATACTAAAGGCCTATATGCTATACGCAATCCTTTGCATTGTATCTTTTTATACTTAATATTTGGATTCCATATTATTTGTGTTCTTGCTTGTAGCTTGTGCAACTTTTTGCATTCACGTAGTTTCAGGCTCATGTGATTAGATTCCCATAAAATCTTACATTGGATGGAAATTTGAATGTACTTTGGCTATTTTGAAGACGTTCTAGGATGATCCATGCATTGGCGTGCATTATGGCCAACATTTCTTTATCATAGATGGAATAATGTTTCTCTGTCCCTGTGAGCTTGCGGCTTTCAAAGGCTATCGGGTGTTTCCTTTGCATAAGAACAGCCCCAATACCTTCCCCTGATGCATCACACTGTAGTTCAAATGGTATGGAGAAGTCGGGAATGGCCAATACTGGGCATGAACTCATGGCTTCCTTGGGTTGTTCAAAATCTTGTTGGGCTCCGTCACCCCATGAAAAAGCTCCCTTTTTGGTCAAGTCTGTGAGCGGGGCTGCTATCTTGGAGAATCCTTTTACGAATTGTCGGTAATAACTGCATAACCCCACAAATCCTCTAAGTTGTGTGAGAGTTTGGGGCCTAGGCCATTCCTTGATGGCTCTGATTTTTTCTTCATCCACACTTACCCCTTCTGCATTAATTTTATGCCCTAGGTACAGTATTTCGTTAAGGCCAAACTCAAATTTCGAGATTTTGGCATATAGTGACTTTGTCTCTAGTATATTCAGCACTTCCTCAATATGTTTGAGATGTTCCTCCCATGTTTTGCTGTAAATGAGAATGTCGTCAAAAAATATGAGAAGAAACTTCCTTAATTGTTGCCTGAAGGTGTGATTCATACAAGATTGAAAAGTGGCTGGGGCGTTCGTAAGTCCAAATGGAAGCACTAAAAATTCGAAATGCCCATAATGACATCGAAAGGCTGTTTTTTGCACATCTTCTTCCCTCATTCTGATTTGATGGTATCCTGACCTTAAATCAATCTTGGAAAAATAACAAGCTCCATGTAGTTCATCCATCAGCTCGTCGATCCGAGGGATAGGATATCTATTTTTTACGGTTTTCTTATTTAAGGCTCTATAATCAATACACATTCTCATAGTTCCATCTTTCTTTTTGACTAACACCACTGATGAGGCAAAAGGACTACTGCTGGGTTGAATGTGACCCATTTCCAATAGCTCCTTAATGGTTTTCTCAATTTCCTCTTTAAACTTGTGGGGGTGTCTATAAGGTGTGGTAATCACCGGTTCTGCTCCTTCTAATTCAATAGAATGTTCAAAACCTCTTTTTGGGGGAAGGCCGGGTGGAATGTCTCCAAAAACCTTTTTGTATCTTTCAAGGATGGGTTGGATGTCTATATGAATTCTTTGTTCATCTGAAGGAGTTTTACCTAGTATCATACATTGAGATACCCATTCACCTTGATCATGTCTAAGGATTTTTTTAATTTTATTACAAGACACTAGCTTGGGACACCCATCCGGCATGCCTTTTAAGATTACTTGTTTCCCTTCATGCTCAAAACATATCTCTAAATTAGGGATATCCATAACAAACCGCCCCAAATAATTTATCCATGGCATCCCAAGGATAACATCATTCTGTATGTTTGCTACATAAAAATCTCTTTTGATTGTATGTTTCCCAAAAGTGATTTCTACTTGAGGGACTATTTTTGTACATTGATTTATGGATCCATCTGCAAGGGTGACCTTAAATCCTAGAAAGTTTTGGGTTTTTAGTCTTCTTTTTGCCACCAAGTGTTGGCTAATGAAATCATGCGAAGTGCCTGTGTCTACTAAGGCAACCACCTTCTGTCCTTTAAGAGTTCCCTTAATTCGAAAAGGTCTATTCATGTTTTGAGTGATGACTGCCAGTGATCCCTCTGTTTCTTCGGTCTTAGCCCTCTTGCTAAATTCTTCTATTTGGTTTACTCTGCCTCTCTTACATTGATGCCCTCTTTCCCAAGGCTCTCTACATTTGAAACATAAATTTTTCTTCATTAATTCATCCCTCTTTTGGCACCTATGTCCTGCACTCCAGGGTTCCATACATAAATAACATGGTTTCTCTAGATTGTTTTTCCTTGAATCATCTCTTCGGTAGGATAATTTGGAAGGCTAGATCTGTTGAAATGTGGCGACTGATCAGCAAAGTACTGTACACTCAGCACGTATCCTCGCCGGGGTCCAGGGCCAGGCCAGGCCCCGGGCAGGGGTTCGGGGGCGGCAACCCCCGAGAAAAGCGGGAGTTCGAGGGCGGCAGCCCCCGAGAAATTTTTTTTTTGCCGTTTTTTGTTGATGAAAACCGACATTGTAATAAAACCCTAAAAGGCCGACTTTGTTTGTTGCCCTAAAAACGCATGTTATAAGCGGCTGGGATGCTTAAGGCATTGTAAGGTTGATGTACTATTTTTGTTGGATAATAAGAAAGATTGGACAGCTGTGTATGGTGGACGTAACCCATTCTGGGTGAACCACGTTAAATCTCTGTGTTATCTGTGTCTTGTTTTATTTCTTTATCTTTTGTATTTAAATCTGCATATAATTGTTAGTTCATATTTGCTTTGGATCTGCTTGAAACCCTAACAATTGGTATCAGAGTGAGGTTTTCTGTAAATTGACAGGACTTTCAGATTTGAGTGGGAGCAATGGAGGATTCCAAATTCAAGGTTGAAAAGTTTAACGGCCAGAATTATCAGTTATGGAAAATGCAGATGGAGGATTACCTGTATCAAAAGGATTTGTGGCGGCCATTGGAAGGAAAGGCAAAGAAACCGACCACAATATCAGATGAAGAGTGGGACATTTTAGATAGAAAGGCACTGGGATCCATTCAATTGTGCCTTGCGTTGTCTGTAGCATTCAATATAACAGAAGCAAAAACGACTGTAGATTTGATGGCAACATTGGCTAAGTTGTATGAGAAACCCTCGGCTTTGAATAAAGTATTTCTTATGAAGCGTTTGTTTAATTCGAAAATGAGTGAGGGAGGATCTGTAGCAGAGCACTTAAATGAATTTAATACAATTACCAGTCAATTGTCTTCGGTAAAAATTACCTTTGCAGAAGAGGTTAGGGCTCTCTTGATTTTATGTTCTTTGCCAGAAAGCTGGAATAGCTTGGTTATGGCTGTAAGTAACTCTGTCTCTGGTAAAAATACTTTGGTATTTGAGGATATTGTTGGTGTTATCGTAAGCGAGGAAATGCGAAGGAAAAGCACAGGTGAGACTCCAACATCATCAGGTAGTGTTTTGAATGTGGAGAACAGAGGAAGATCAAAGGAAAGAGGAAAAGGCCCTGGGAATGAGAAGTCACGAGGGAAGTCAAAGAAAGGACGCTCTCAATCTAGAGGAAAGAAAGATTGTTGGTACTGCAGAAAGCCTGGTCATCTAAAGAAAGACTATTGGTCTCGAAAAAACAAAGAAAGAGACAAAAATGAAAATGACAGTAAGGAAGCTAATATTGCAAATAATACTTTAGAAGATGCTCTAATCTTATGTTTGGATAATGTTAATGATTCCTGGGTAATAGATTCTAGGGCTTCATTTCATGCTACACCCTATAGAAAATATTTTCTAGATTATGTTCAAGGTGATTTTGGACAGGTATATTTGGGTGATGATGAGCCTTGTCAAATTGTTGGAAAAGGAAAGATAAATATCAAGTTGCAGAATGGTAATGACTAGTTTCTGCAGGAGGTAAGACATGTTCCTAATTTAAGAAGAAATTTAATTTCTGCAGGGCAACTAGGTAGTGAAGGTTGCATAGTTACCTTCTCAGACAGTATGTGGAAGGTCACTAAAGGATCATTAGTAGTAGCTAGAGGTGCGAAGGTAGGCACATTATATCTGTGTACTGGTAACACTTACTCTACCTTAGCTGCTACAGATAAAGTTACTACAGGGACAACAACAATAAATGTTGCAAGAATAGATTCGATAATGTGGCACCATAGGCTTGGGCACATGAGTGAGAAAGGGATGAAAATCCTTCACTCCAAAAATCTATTGCCAGAACTAAAGAAGATTGATTTAGAGTTCTGTGAAAACTGTGTTTATGGTAAATAGAAAAGAGTCAGATTTCTCAAGGTTGGGAAAGAGAAGAAGAGTGAGAAGTTAGAGCTTGTACATTTAGATGTATGGGGACCGGATCAGGTATCATCTCTTGGTGGCTCTTGTTATTATGTTATTTTTATTGATGACTCAACCAGAAAAACATGGCTATATTTCCTAAAACAAAAATCAGATGTTTTTGAAACTTTTAAGAAATGGAAAGCTTTGGTTGAGAATGACACAGGAAAAAAGTTGAAGTGTCTCAGATCAGATAATGGAGGTGAGTATTGCAGCAAAGCATTTGAAGATTACTGTTCCTTAAATGAGATTCGAAAGCAGAAGACAGTTCTAGGAACTCCACAGGAAAATGGTGTGTCAGAGAGAATGAATAGGACTATCATGGAACGTGCGAGGAGCATGAGATTTCATGCTGGATTGCCCTTACATTTTTTGGGTAGATGCTCTACATACTACTGTCTATTTGATAAATAGAGGACCTTCAACCCCTTTGGATGGTGGTATTCCAGAGGAGGCATGGACTGGTAAAAAGGTAAATTATTCTTTTCTAAAAACTTTTGGTTTCGAAGCTTTTGTCCATGTTGATAAAGAAAACAGAACCAAGCTTGATGCTAAATCTCAGAAATGTACCTTCATTGGATATGGGATAGATGAATATGGCTATCGGTTATGGGATTTTGAAAATAAGAAAATAATTAGAAGTAGAGATGTTATATTTAATGAGAAGGTTATGTATAAAGAACATATGCAGGAAAAGAAGCATGAACAGGACAAACAAGAATATGTGGTGTTGGATGAGATTCCTGAAAATGAAATGCCACAGATACCTGATGCTCAGCAACAACAGATTGTCCCACAAACTCCTGCAAGTGTTAGACGTTCTACGAGGACAAGTAGACCCCCTGAAAGATTTTCTCCTTCTTTGTATTCTATTTTATTAACGGATTCTGGTGAACCAGAAGAATATGAAGAAGCAATGCAGGTAGATGCCAAACAATAGTGGTAGCTAGGCATGAAAGAGGAGATGGACTCCTTGATGAAAAATAAGACTTGGGACTTAGTCCCTTTACCTGCAGAAAAACGAGCCTTGCCTAACAAATGGGTTTATCGGCTGAAGGAGGAGGAAGGAGGTCAGAAAAGATATAAGGCTAGACTTGTGGTAAAAGGTTTTGCAAAAAAAAAGGGTATAGATTATGATGAAATATTTTCTCCAATTGTAAAAATGACTTCAATTAGAACTGTACTTAGTCTTGTGGCTGCAGATGATTTACATCTTGAACAATTAGATGTCAAAACAACTTTTCTCCATGGAGATTTGGAGGAGGAAATTTACATGTTGCAACCACAGGGATATGAGGTCAAAGGTAAGGAGAACTTGGTGTGCAGGTTGAAGAAAAGACTGTATGGCCTAAAGCAAGCACCCCGACAATGGTATTTAAAATTTGATAGTTTCATGGCTGAACACAGTTATCATAGATGTCATTCTGATCATTGTGTATATTTTAAGAGATTTGATAATGGTAGTTATATTATCCTGTTGCTTTATGTTGATGACATGCTTGTTGCTGGGTCTAACATGCAACATATAAATGATCTTAAACAAAAATTAGCTAGGTCATTTACTATGAAGGATTTGGGTGCAACTAAGCAAATTCTCGATATGAGGATTACACGAGACAGGAAAAATAGAACCTTGAATTTGTCCCAAAGTGAGTATATAAAGAAGGTGTTGAAAAGATTTAACATGCAGGATGCAAAAGCAGTTAGTACACCTTTGGCTAGTCATTTCAAATTGACTAAGGAGATGTGCCCAAAGGCACAGGAAGAGGTTAATAAAATGTTTAACATCCTGTATTCATCAACTATTGGCAGTCTGATGTATGCAATGGTATGCACAAGGCTAGATATTGCACATGCAGTGGGAGTTGTGAGTAGGTTTATGAGTAATCCGAGTATGGAACATTGGAATGCTGTGAAATAGATTCTTTGGTATTTGAAAGGAACTACTACGAAGGCATTATGTTTCAAAGGATCTAATGCTGCTCTGAGTGGATTTGTTGACTCTGATCTGGCGGGTGATATTGATTCACGAAGGAGTACTACAGGGTATGTTTTTACTATAGGGGGAACTGCAGTCAGTTGGATTTCTAGGCTGCAAAAGGTTGTTGCACTTTCAACCACTGAAGCTAAGTATGTTGTTGCTATAGAAGCTAGCAAGGAGATGATTTGGTTGCAATGTTTTCTGAAGGAATTGGGTCAGACACAAGAGGATAGTCCATTGTATACTGATAGCCAGAGTGCCATTCATCTTGCAAAGAACTCTGTTTTTCATTCAAGGACAAAGCACATTCAGCTCAGATACCACTTCATCCGGACTATTTTGGAGGAGGGTCAGTTACGGCTTGAGAAGATTCACACAAGTGAGAATCCTGCCGATATGTTCACAAAGGTAGTTCCACAGGAGAAGCTGATTTTTTCATCAATTTCTATTGGTCTTCTTGATTGATAATTGTGGAATTTATACCAATCAAGTCCTAATGTTTTATCCAGCGGATGTTGCATGTACAGTGGTGTCGTGTAGTATCAGTCTCCAAGTGGGAGATTGTTCGTTGTGGACACTGATCAGTCTCCAAGTGGGAGATTGTTGAAATGTGGTGACTGATCAGGAAAGTACTGTACACTCAGCACGTATCCTCGCCAGGGTCCGGGGCCGGGTCGGGCCCTGGGCAGGGGTTCGGGGGCGGTAGCCCTCAAGAAAAGCGGGGGTTCGGGGGTGGTAGCCCCCGAGAAAAAAAAAATTTTGCCGTTTTTTGTTGATGAAAACCGACATTGTAATAAAACCCTAAAAGGCCGACTTTGTTTGTTGCCCTAAAAATGCATGTTATAAGCGGCTGGGATGCTTAAGGCATTGTAAGGTTGATGTACTATTTTTGCTGGATAATAAGAAAGATTGGACGGCTGTGTATGGTGGACGTAACCCATTCTGGGTGAACCACGTTAAATCTCTGTGTTATCTGTGTCCTGTTTTATTTCTTTATCTTTTGTATTTAAATCTGCATATAATTGTTAGTTCATATTTGCTTCGGATATGCTTGAAACCCTAACAAGATCTTTGTCTTTTCTTTGGATTGGTTGGACTCAACCCTCCTTGCCTTCCTGATAGCCTCAGCTAAATTTTGGGGTTCGAATGGTTTCACTACATTTTTGGTTAGGTCTTTGAGCCCCTCTATAAACATATGAGTTAGCTGCTTCTGGGATAGGTCGGGAATCATGACAGATAATTCTTGGAATTTGCTAATAAATTCATCCACTGTGCCAGTTTGTTTGAGGAGCACTAATTCTTGAAGATACCATTCGTAGTCTTTTTCGTCAAATCTGATGGTAAGTTTTTGAGAGAATTCCCCATAGGAGTTAATCCTTTGATGACCTAGGGAAACAAGTCCATTATGCCACCATTCATGAGCTGCTCCTTCTAGATGGAGAATCGCAAATTGGAGGGCATTCTCTTCTGTCATGGGGCTTAGAGTGAAATAGGTATTCAATTTTTGTAACCATGCATGGGCTGTGAGTTTCCCTGATCCGTCAAAATTGGGAAGGGATACTTTATTCACTTTGTGTTGGAGTTCTTTATTCTTATTCTTCCGAGGTGCTTCCCTACGCTTGTCCTCGCAGAAATCTCTAAAGGATACCACTTCCCTTATGTGAGGGTCTAGATCAGCATACGCTCTGGCAATGTCCTCAATGCTAATTCTGTGTTGTTCTACTCCCTCCTCCTCCCGAGATAGTTCATCGTGGGGTAAGAATTGGGGCTGAGGCACCCTAGACATTAAGCATTCATTATTATTCTCTGAATGATTAGAGTTAGTATCTCTTTTATCGGTAGTATGACCTTTATTGGTTGAGTTCCCCATAGATTTCAAGGCTTGTAGGATGGCCTGATTAGATTCTTTCATCTCCTTAATCAGGGTGTGATTTGTTTGTTCTAAATAAGATCTCATCTCATTGGCGAATTCGTTCATGGTGGGTTTCTTCTTTCTCTGGTAGACTAACATAAACTCCACAGGATGGCAGGATTATGCTCTGATACCACTATAATGTTCCCAGCTGGGGATTGGATTATTTGATGTTCAAGTCCTGCCAACAAACGTTAGTATACAAACAATATGAAAGATAATTAAACATATATATTTATTTGTGCAATTATACAAGAAGGAAAGCTATACGTTATTCTACATATTTAACAAATAGTGTTAATTGATTTATTGTTATCAAAGAAAAGGATACGATACTTAGTAGGGCCTTACTTGGATCGACCCAACCCTCTATTAAGAAATATTACTCAGTTAGGAGCAACCCAGGATGTCATCCTCCTAAGGTCTCTATTTGGGATCTCTATTAATGAGTGAAATCATTGATGTTCTCAAAGCTTGGCAGAGATCCCACCCTTGCTCAAGCCTCTCTATCTCTAACATATGCATATGGTTAACCTCTACAATATAGATATTGCCTCTAAGAGATTCACTACGAAAACTCTCTCTGTATTCCTATGAAAGTATTCAACGTAATTACAGTAACCATGCTCTTCGTATTTAATACATAAGTGACCTGTGGTCTTGTTGATTTATTTGCAGAACTTGGAGATTTTGTATACCCCTTTTCTTTTGTCTCTATGCTCTAGGCGTTCGCACTAGGGTTTCCTTTTTTGCAGTTTACTGGTGATGGCAAGGTGTAGAAGTGGCAACGCATTTCTTACGTATTCGCCTGTATGCTGGGCTGCATGGGGTATGCTAAGCTCTGGTCTTGTGACGCCTTGTTGGTAGCGTTGATGTCTCCTGGTATACCCGCCTCTCACCTGTTCTCCTTTTCCTCTTTCTTTCCTCCGTGTTTCCCAAATGCGTCATTCATATGCATCTCTGTCGACATGACTTTGGTCGTGACCTTTGGATGTCACGATTTGGGTTTAATTGATGTGTTTGTTTCAATCAGTCTTTTATGCATATTTTTATTCATTGTAATAGTTCAATTTATTTTATTTATCAATATCTTTCTTATCATTCACTACTTTATTAATCATTTAACTTAATTTATATTTTAATATTTGATTTTTACTATTGTATTATTTATTAGTTACTCTTTATTTTAAGAGACTCGTGATTTATTGTTTATTGTAAATAACGATTTATTATTTACATTTACTCGATTTGTAATAATAATTATTATTTATCATTTATTATTATTTACAAATAACAATCTATGATTAATGATTTATTATTTATTATTTGCTTGATTTATAATAATAATTATTATTTATTATTTGCAACTAAAGAGTCGTGTTTTATCATTTATTATTATTATAATAATTATTATTAATTACAAATAATAATTTATGATTTACCATTTTAATTGGCAATGATCAAGGTGTCTTTGACAAATTTAAGTAGTGGGATATATTTATTAATCAGGGGTCATTGCATGCCACTACCTCATCACAATTATATTATTGAGTTGATTGATTCACTAATTGACAATTCAACCCTTGACTTCTTACTTAGACTGAGTTAACTCACCTCCCAATTGGAAACAATTGCAAAGCACATGACCTCAGACACAATATGCTATACGCAATCCTTTGCATTGTATCTTTTTATACTCAATATTTGGATTCCATATTATTTGTGTTCTTGCTTGTAGCTTGTGCAACTTTCTTCATTCACGTAGTTTCAGGCTCATGTGATTAGATTCCCATAAAATCTTACATTGGATGGAAATTTGAATGTACTTTGGCTGTTTTGAAGACGTTCTAGGTTGATCCATGCATTGGTAATACTGTACCTGTGCAAATCATTTGGTCAATGACAGTGTGCATTTTAGTTTTTGAAAGCATCTCGATGGATTTCCTAGAACTGATGTCATAGAGAAGAGTGAAATCTGAATCTTGATGACAGACTTGAAAAACCTTAGACAATTGTGATCCAATGATTGAAAATGTATATTAAAAGGATGTGGTGTATTTTCATACCAAAGAAGGATTCCTTACCTTAGGAGATATGCATTTGATGGTTTTTAAACAGTAAGTTACAACCTCTAATACTTTTAGTTTTATTGTTTTCTCCTTGGGTGAACTTAACATGAATCCTGCATTTAACTAGTGCTATATATAAGAAACTTTAATCTACAAGTCTAACATATGCTTTATCATGATGATGGGTCTATTAGGGAAATTTTAAACACAGATTCAAAAAATTTCACCCATTTGTTCCTAAAATACCACCAGATAGTTAATGTATTTACATGTTAGTGGTTGTTGTAAATTTCATCACATTATAATAACATGTGTTGATTAGTGAATTTATGGGGTGGAATAAATTGTAAATCTGTAATGCGAAGTACAAGGATGCCTACTATGGGCTAGCCTTGCATAATAATCTTCTGCATTGCTTAATGTTATCTCATATTCCCTCCATTCTGGCATTAATGGCCAAGCATGCAAATTTACTGATTCCTTGCAATGTGTAATTAATTGCACTTATTGTTATGCAAATACAGAATAATTTTGATAATAAACAAGCAGCAGATGTGAAAGAAAGGATTCAAGATGAAGATGTAAACAAGATAGAAGACCGGAAGCTTGCAGATGTGTCAAATTCAGTCCCCTGTAGATCTTTCAAATTACCAGATCCAAAGTCAATGGGAAAGGCAAGCTCTCATCTGCTATTTTCTAGACAAAATTATGAAAGTTCCGAGTCTCATTTGCTTGGTCTCTCACACATCTATTTTCATTCTTTTTTTTTACAGATTGTTCAGTTACTCTATAAAAATTCAGGTTCTGACGTGCTAGCTTTAGCCTCCAACACTGCTCATAAGATATGGAAATGGACATGTAATGAGTGGAATCCAACCTCTCAGATGTACACTTTCTTAGACTTCTAGTAGAAATGTTTTCCACTCTAAAATAAATTATGCATTTAGTTTGACTAAATATTAGGAAGGTATGTTACAGGCAACAATAAATGTTCCATCTTCGCTCGCACAGCTAGGTAGTGAGTCTATGACCAATGACATAAACACAGAAATCCAGGAAAAGCAATCTCATGCATTGCTTTGTCAAACAATGATCAATTCCTGTTATCTGCTTCTGGTGGAGTGGTGTCAATAGTTAACATGATAACTTTTAAGGTGAGTGATATATTCATTTGGAATGAATAGATTTGTTTATATTTTTGTACTTATATTTCACCAATCATGGTCTTGATTTTCCATTAATATTTCTCAGACTGCAAAACACGATAAACTTGCAAACAATTTAAAAGAACTTTATGATATGGTAGAAATATGCCTTCCAGTTGATGTTCATCTCCAAGTTCGTGGTTTCTTGGTGATCAATCCAAGATTCTTTAGTGCATATCATGCAAAATTCTATGCAGAATCTGGAGACCTTGTTGACTTCTTCCCCAGCAGCAGCAGTTTTTTCTTTTTACCCAAATGATGGATTGAAGGACAAAAATATTCCTATATTCTATCTCAAGCTGAGCAAGGTACATAGATGTCAGTTCTTTTAAAAAAAGAACTTTTCATGATTTTCAATTATGACCTCTTTCTACAGTACTATTGATTACATTTGATTCCAGAAAGTAATGCTGGAGGGACATCAAAAGAAAATCACTGGTCTGGTATTTTCACTAGCTTTGTATTTACTGATATCAGCTGGAGCTGATGCTCTGATACAAATTTTAACTCCTTGAGAGTTACCATACTAATTTACTTTTCTGGGATGTAAGTAGTGAAAGAAACTACATTAAAAAAGATCGATATTGTGGTGGCAGCTCTGTGCCTGGAACATAGATGGATGGGAAAAACACAGAGAAACAATTGTATCTCCACACAAGGAAGGGTCACCATCACCAGTTGGAATTAGCAATATACAGTTTCATAAAGACCAGATTCACTTGCTAGCTGTGAAGGAGAGCCAGCTGGCTGTTTATTGTGCTTGGATATTGGAACAGATGTGCAGAGTAAGATTCTTCTTGTATTAAGTCCTGACCATATATATCATGGGCTTTGTTTTTAGATATAAAATTCATAAATTTAACACTAATAACTTCTTACAACTTTCTATTGCAGTGGGAACCAAAGGATTCGATGGCTACACCTATTTCAAATGCCACATGCTCATGTGACAGCCACCTAGTCTATACCAGTTTTTGTGATGGTGAAGTTGGTGTATTTGATGCAGATGTCCTCATGCCCTACTGCGATATCCCTCCTTATGCATTTTTACCATCACGCACAAGAAGGTAAGGTATCTAATGGATAGGGATGATCTTGAAGTAAAAGGTACCACATCTTATGATATATTCTTGAACTGCTAACTTCAACTTAATTAAAAGAACTTGTCTTCGTTCCCATTCACAGTGGCAATGTCTACCCTCTTGCGATTGCTGCACACCCCCTTGAGCCTCACCAGTTTGCTATTGGAATGACTGATGGGGGCATTTATTTGACTGAGCCTTTGGAATCTCAAGATAAACGTGTTGTAGGCTCAAGGGAGAATGAACCTGTTAGTTCAGATCCAGCAATTATCAACCATGGCTCAGAATCACAAGGATAGCATAGAAATACTACGACAAAATACCAAGAAGCTATTGCCAACTTTTGTATCCCACCAATTTAAATATGAGGTTAATAATGGAAGCATTTTTCAGGGGCATTTCTTCTGTAAATTAATTTACCATTTAGCAGAGGTTCCGCTGTTGTTTCTTCTTTGTAACTTTTTATCACCTGTTTTGGCTGAGCAGTTGAGAGTAGTTTAACCAGCTGTAAATGTTTGTAAATGAATTTTGCGATGCTCTGTTATTTCCTATAAGCAATTGTTGATGTGTAATATTTACAAAGGCACAGCAACCTGTGCAATAGTTTGTTCTTCTTGAAAAGGGGTTAAATTCCCTGTAAGGGGCTCCTTTTGCATACATCTTTCACAATACCCACAGGCTGGACCCTAGTGCAAGCTGCCTCCCTCTGGCGAATCTGCCTACACACTCAGAATCTTCTGGGTATGATACAACCGATGCAATGAAAAACTCCCTCTACCTACTTACCACTCACAAAACACACATCCATAAATAATAGAAACTGCTTTTAAAACTCAGATTTTATTGAAATCCAAAAAGAAAACAATTACATCCAAAACAAATTACATAAATCTGCATTTAGCAAAAACAATCTTGGCTTTCATAGCCTTTCATTCATTTCACATGAAATCATGGTGTATTCCATCTTCACACACACACCTTGCAGCCAAACTTCGGTATCTGCACACAACCCCACTCTTATTCAATCTCAATAACATAATTATATTTGCAGAAGAAATTACAACTTAGGCTTTCCCTTGTCCTTGCTCAATCTGCAATCATCGACCTGTTAATTCCAATATCCCTGTATATTTTCTCACACCTCTGTACTGTACTTTTCTTTTTCCCTCAAACACTACCTTTTCCATTATCACTCTTCTCTCCTCTTCTGTGTACCCCCATTTTCAGTCCCACGCGTTCAAATAAAACTTCTTATTTTTCTCCTCCATACCTCTCCCAATTTAAGATGTTCATTTAGAAGAAGAAGAAGAAGAAGAAATAATTTTAACGTCCACGGGGCTAAATATAGCCTATGGGACAGACCCCTTCAGAGATCAACTTCTGCATTACAGCTCTTTTCTTGTGTAACGTGATGATGAGAGTGCCTAGCTTCTCCACAAACCCCTCACTGAATAAATTGTCCCAAGAGCTGACCGAAAGAGTGTTTTCATAGCTGGCCTTGCTGGCCTTGAAATTGTCACATTCTAGAATGAAGTGTTTTTCTGTTTCAGCCTTACCTGAAGTGCAAAAAACCCACACTCTTTCCTCCCAAGTTTCTTTAGGTCTTTTCAATGTCCAGTTTCACACCAGAGCTGATGAGAGATAGTTCTTAATTGAGCAATGAGGATTTTGTCTTTCCATGATAAATTTGCCCCTATGTACGCTTTTTGTTGATGGTTATAGAAGGGTTTAAACTCTTCAATATAATATTTTTTCTTCCTCCCTAGCTCCTTAAACCAAGTGCGCTTGTGGAACTTATCTATAATATACGTCTTTATCTCCTTACTATTCGTGGGACACATGTTCAAGTAAATATCCCATTTTCTAAACCATTTGCTATTTTGCTACCTCCAAGTCTTCTTTCTTTTGCATAATGCGTCATAGAAGACGATCTTAGGCCATCGATCCTCTTCCATTTGCTCAATTCTTTTCAAATAACAAATGAGCAAGTGATTGCCTCCATAGACGCAACCCCCACTTCACTCAACATGATATCGTAGGGAGCGAAGCTTTTGAGTTTGAACTTGTTTGTAATCAAATGCTTTTGGATCTGCTCAATTTGTTTCCACTGTATATCAGAGGTGTTGCTGACCCACACTTCGCAACCATAAAGTACAACTGGAAGAACTAAAAGCCCAAAGAGAGTTTGGGCAGTCTTCCAATCCCATAACTCTGCCTCTCTGCACCTATTTTGGAAAGCATAGATTTCTAACCTCCCAACATTCTCTTCTTTTTGCAGCCTTCCCAACTTAGATTTTTGTTGAAGTCAATTCCAAGGTACTTGTAGTCTGTCACTTCTACAAGAACACTACCTTCAAAGAAGAACTTATGTTGGTTATACTTTCTTTTATTGAAGAAAACCATCACTTTCGTCTTGCTAATGTTGAATTGCACACCAACTGTTCTACAAAACTGCTCAAGAGAGCGTAAGTGCTCTTGTAAACCAAGAGCAGATCTAGCAATCAAAATAATGTCATCCACATACAAAAGGAGCCTTATCACAAACTCGCCCAACTGAACACTATCCCCTCCTTGAAGGTTTAACCATTCTTCAAATTTGTCAATGTATAAACCAAAGACTGTAGGGGACAAAGGGCAGCCTTGCTTGACCCCTATATCGCTCCTAAAACTTTCGGAGATGTTAGTTGAAGTTCGCATTTTGACTTTAACCTCCTCATACATCTTATGAACAACAACCCTAAGATGAATAGGAACCCCTATTTCCTCCATTCTTTGCCAAAGCTTATCTCTAGGGAGCATGTCAAAAGCTTTTTTGAAATCCACAAAGCAACAAAAGGCTTCCTCTTTTTGCTCCCAGACTTTTTAGATGATGTGCCTTAGAGTAATACCATGATCGACTGTGGAATGCTTAGGTCCGAAACCTGCTTGCCCTTAGCACGTTTATCACTTTTTTCCGCCCACTTGTTAATTATGTTTTCTATCATACTGCCAAATAACTTCGCAAACAAAGGATTTATCATAATGGTTCTATAATTGGAGGGATTATTGACATCACCACTCTTAAAAAGAGGTATAGCTAAGCTAGTAGTCCAATCATAAGGGAACCCTTGTTGAATGATGCTATTGAAGATTTTTGCGATGTGAGGTGCAAGAATATTCGTACCCCACTTCAGATACTCTGCTTGAAGTTCAACTAAGTCTTTTTCTTTACCTGCATCCAACTTCTTGATACCCATTGTTGGCGGCAATATTGTACACGGAAATAAAACTAGTTAATTAAGTTGTAATTGTGTTGGTTAGTTGGCAACCGAGGGGTGGCAATTGCGGTGCGACGGTTGGCGCTCGCACCCCCTCGGCATCTTTATATACTTCTGAATGTAACTTGTGGAGAAGAACAATTATGAATGGAATAACATCTTATATATTGCATCTGATATCTATGGCCTTATTATTCTGCATTACGTGTTTTATCTGTGTGCTTTAAGTTATTCACCCGAGAGGGCAAACATTTGGTGTCGTTGCCTAGATGTACTCAGGAACGGAAGACGCGGATGGCGCATGGACGTGATGGGCCTACCCGTTGGTGAGATGAACCCAGAGACTGACGACGTGCACATGGAACAAGAGGCGAAGGGGAAATTGAACCCTGTAATAATCCCAGCATAATGTTGATATAAATTATGGTCGAAAGGGAAAAATAAAAAATAAAAGAATTGTGTACATGGTGTGTGCTTGCTATGTACGGAGGTGATTTATGCCAAATGTATTAAATAAAGACAGAAATAAGAAAGTAGAAACGGACGAATGGGAGACCGCGCAAAGGGCCTTGATTCTGGAGCAGCAAGTAGAACGGAGATGGAGGCTGAGGCAACTTGCCGAAGGATGACCTGCCGAAGGGTGGCTCGAAGGGAACCACGAAGGTGTCACGGAGGGTGCAAAAGCCGAGGGAAGTTTCTACACGTGGCCAGAACACCGTAGGGCGCGGAGCCATGAAGAGTTTCTGGCAGAAACAAGGTTAAGGAGAGATCTAGTCGAAGAGACTCGGGATCAGTTTAGAAACTTATCCCTTACACCACGGAGTGAAGATCACCAACGGGAACTAGGAGTGGGCGCGGGTGGGAGCGAAGGGGAGGGAAACCATACGGGTGTAGGTGCCACACACGACAGGCAAAACACCGTACCTCCAATTGCCCACGCAGAACACACCACTGGCGCCACTGGAGGAAGCAGCGCAGTGTCATAGACACAGGCATAGCCGCCACCAGAAAGACGACTCGGGATGGCGAGTAAACAAAAATTGCCAAAGTTCACAGGGGACGGCAAGGAAGACCCCTTACGGCACTGTCGTACATGTGAAACCATTTGGTCTGCCAACGGAGTGACAGACCAAAATGACTGGGTACAGCAGTTCCCAGCCACGTTACGTGGAGTCGCCATAGATTGGTACTCTGATGTAGATAAGCAAAAAGTGGCCACGTGGGCCAACCTACAGAAGGAATTCACGGAGGAGTTTCAGTTGCTCCGTGATGACAACGAAATTGTAACAGAGATATATAGTACCAAACAAGGTACCAAGGAGACAGTATGAGCATACAGCAGGAGGCTGAAGGAATTGCTGGGTAAAATGAAAATTCAACTAGCAGATGGGTTGAAAAAGCGATGGTTCATGGAGGGACTAAAGCATTCCCTCCAAAAGAAGATGAAAATTGTTCCACCTACATCGTACGAAGATGCATACAATAGAGCGATGGATCTCGAGAGCGAGACCAAGACATCGGCGAAAAAGAAGAAGGATTGCTCGTCTGAGGAGGATGACTCATCACAAGAAAGCAGCAGCGACAGCGAGGCTGGCAAAAGGGTGCAAGCACTCTAGAAAGACATGGAGCGAATGAGGAGGGAATTCAAAACAATGAGAAGCACCAGTCGGACTGAAGGGGACATATGGTGCACTGAGTGCAAAGAGGAGGGGCACACAATGGGTACTTGCCAGAAGAAGGCATTCTACGAGATTTGCCAAGTGATGGGACACTCCACCAAGGAGTGCCCATACAACATGAAAACCTGGAATACACAAATGAACCAGGTGTTGTTCACGGAGTAGGCCACAACATCCGCACCAACGGGTACGACCCAGCAAACCAACACAACGGCATCATCTGGAGGTTACCGGGACAACAGACGTGGCGATGGAAGGAATAGCAACAATAACAATAACGAAAGTTGTATCTAGTATGACGCCAAGGGCCGACCAATTATCCAATGTAGAGCCTGCAATCTGTGGGGGCACTTCGCTCGTGATTGCACGAAGGAAGCCACCCCTCATCACCTCTACCGATGGTGTGGGCCAGGCGACCATGAGGACGCAAATTGCCCACAGGCAGGGGTTAATCTCCTCAACATTGAGAAGGCTGAGAAGACTGGTAAGAAAGAAGTACTGGCGATCACCTGCGCCCAGACGAAAAAAACCACTTATCCCGACCCCCGTATAGAGAAGGAGAGATTACGGGAGGCAAAGGCCAATATTGAACAAGAGATGACAGCCGAACGACGGGACAACGAGGTGGCGAGTACATCATCCCGTACGGAAGCGGAAAATAACATCATTGGGCAAGTACTGCAGATGGAAGTACCTATAAGGGTAAAGGACCTTCTAGAGACAATGCCACAGTTAAGAACCGCCATTTTTAATTCCATACAAACCACTGCGCAGGCACCTTTGCGTGCCACACGGGCGAAAGTTCCAGTCAGCCCCTCAGCTGACCCAATGTTGTTGGCCTTAAATAGTGGTCGGCATCTTGCTGTAGTAGAGATGGGAATTCTCGGGGCTATCCTCAAAGACACCATCGTGGACGGAGGTTCGGGGGTGATTGTACTGCCAGAGGATACGTGGAAGAAGTTGGGGAAACCAACACTATGGCCACCCACGTTCAACTTGGTAGGTGCAGACCAACACGGCATCAAGCCACTCGGCACCCTGATGGCCCAGCCGGTCACCATCGGCACGCAACCTTTCATACTAGATTTTGTGGTAATCCCACTCAAGAAGAAGGGGTACGATGCCATCTTAAGCAGAGGGTGGCTGGTTATAGTAAAGGTGAACCACGACTGGAAAAACAACACCCTTTCTATGGAGAAAGGGGGGCGGAAGTACACCATTGATCTGAGGACCCAGGTTGTTGACGAGGAACTGACATCATCTTTGAAATCGGAGGGTGAAGGGAAAGGCTAGCCGAGGGACAAAGGACGGGGCTGCAAGGAGCCCAATGACGAAGGGATTCTCAAACTAGGAGAGTGCTCTGAGGATGAGACAGGGTCATTGAACGGGCTCTTCCATTGGCAAATGGAGGATTATGAAATGTTCCAGAGCTATAGGCTCGAAGTAGAGGAACCAGAGCAAGTAATAGAGGAGGCATACCTGCCAGAATACATAGAATATTGGAAGGGAGACGCCCCAAACCTCGGTGATGTAGATAATCTGAAGATCAATTGTGTCGGCAACGATTGGAACCTTGTGTGGAAGGCCGTAGCTTTCAAAATCTTTATTATTCTTCTTCTTCTTATGTACGGGAAGGAGACCGTGGTCCTTATAGAATTTGTGATTCCAGGTCTTCGGATGGCCATTGAAAATAGATTGGCCACCAACGGGCCCAAATTGAAACCCTACCATGCGAAACACACAGGACACCCGAGAGCCTGGAGGGGGACCTGAGAGGATGGAAGGGGACTCGAGAGGCCAAGCAGGCGACTCAAGAGGCACAGGACCACAACAGGCGACTCTCGGGCGAGGAAAACCAAGAAGGATGAAGGGCAATCCCAGAGACAGGGGACCCGAGTAGACGACTCTCTCAGACAACTAAATTAGGAGATGAGGAAAAAAAATCCGTACGGTCGTACGATAGGCAACTGTACGGTAAAAAAATTAATTATTTTTTTTAATAAAAAAACCGTACGGTCGTACGACAGGCGATTGTAAGGTAAAATAAAATAAAATAAAAATGGAACGGACCACCGTGTGGTGGTAACACCGACGGTGACCACCGTGCGGTGGGCCACCGACGGTGGTAACACCGACAGCAACCACCGTGCAGTGGTAACACCGACGGTGACCACCGTGTGGTGGGCCACCGGCGGTGGTAACACCGACGTTGGTAATACCGTACGGTGAACACTGACGGTGGTAACCACCATCGTGCGGTGGCACCCGCAACTACAAAGCTCGCAGAGCCCCGCGCAACGCCACACAACCCGGAATAGCCCCGCACCACGCAGCCGCTTCGTCGTCAGTGGTCACTGTACAATTGAACTGCGTTGGGCGTGCAGAAGGAGGACCGTACGGTGTGCACAGTTGAGCATGTTGTCTGTATGCTAGAGGTGTGTCCGTACGGTAAGGAGGGTGTCGACCGCACGGGAAGGTGGCCGCACGATTGGAGGTGTCAGTGTTGTTGTTGACCGTACGGGTAGGTTGAAAAAAAAAAAAAAACCGACGATGACCTAATTGAAAAATGATTCGATGACATCTGGAGCCTAGACACTAAAAATATTGGAGTGTAGAAGAAGGGTTTTGACATCATAAAATATCACAGAAATGATGCCCCCGGACCTCGCGAAGGGTGCTGCCCCTCGACCCTGTTGGGGCACTACCCCAGACCCCACAGGGGCACTGCCCCTCAACCCCGCTGGGGCCGTTGCCCCCAGACCCCCAGTTTATTTTTGAGCTACAGAATACCATGGGAAGTATTGTGGTTGTCCGTACTGTGAGAAAGAAGCCTGCAGCTAAGCATTGGTGGGGAAGCCATAAGCCGTAGAGGGAGACGGATTTGGAGGTTGGGAACAAACAGAGTTGAGGGAAGGCATTGTAGGTCCGCGCAGTTGTATGACAGTAGAGAGTTATTCAATTCAGTTAGCAGCCTTTGGGGAGTGTGATGGAGGATTTGAGGTGTCTCCTAGCCTTTGTGCTAGAGGGTTGTGGCCACCTCCAGGCAGGAATGGTACGCTTTGAGGAACTCGGAGTATGTCTCGATTGGACATGCGGTTGCCTTGGTGGATGCATAGAGGGCTCGGGAGGAGCTGACCACCAGGTCGGAGGCAGGAGTAGCGTGAGACTTAGCTCAGCGTACCTAGGAGTTGGATGCTGAGAGGGCAACACGGGTGGCTATCGAGGACAAATTGGCTAGGAAGACAGTATCATTTGAGTAGCAGTTGGTGGAGGCTGAGATTGAAACGCGTGTTTTGCAGACAAGTTTGGTTTAGGCACAGGAGGCCTTTGATGTCAAAAGAAGCAATAATGGTGAAATCCGCACTTGAGCATCGGATGGTAGTAGAAAAGGGTTTTTCAGGCGAGGACGCAACAAGTGTATAAGTTCTAGGCTCGACTGGCGTCAGCAGTTCTGTTTAATGTCATCTCTATTTTGTGTTAAGTTGTCTGGAGATGACTTCTTTTCTTTTGGGGGGGATGATGTTGGCGGCAATATTGTACACGGAAATAAAACTAGTTAATTAAGTTGTAATTGTGTTAGTTAGTTGGCAACCAAGGGGTGGCAGTTGCGGTGCAACGGTTGGCGCTTGCACCCCCTCAGCATCTTTATATACTTCCGAATGTAACTTGTGGAGAAGAACAATTATGAATGGAATAACATCTGATATATTGCATCTAATATCTATGGCCTTATTATTCTGCATTACATGTTTTATTTGTGTGCTTTAAGTTATTCACCCAAGAGGGCAAACACCCATTTTGATCTCTTGAATAGTGAAAAGCTTAATGGTGGTGTTGACTAAAGGTGGGGAGTCAACTTGTGAATCTTTCTCATAAAGTTTCTTTGCATAATCGAACCATTGAGATGATGTAATAGTGTTTTCAGTTTGCCTCTTTCTCGATTGGAGTTCCTTCCAAAAAAGATTGGGATTCTTTTTTCCAAGGAAGATTTACTCTTTTCTCCTTAAGACCATGAAATCAGCTTTTTTCTTTCTTAAAATTTACTTATAAACTTTGAGATTCATTTGTTTATTATTTGTCTCTTTCAAAGTTCTCCTAGCCTTTTTGCATTCTTCATCAAACCAAGCATTGAAGCAATTTGTTTCCGCTTTTCTATTCTTAGCTCTTTTACATTCCGTAAGCGCTCTATGAGTTATATTTATAAGCTCAGGACTATGAAGCCCATGAATAGGAATTATCTCCTTCTTAAAAAGCCTTTCCAACGCTAATTGGAAAGTATTACAATTTTTTTGAGTTAACAAAATTCTGCCCTTTGAAGGAGATTGCAGAATACATGTTAATTTCCTCCCAAGTTGAACCTTTTCAGTCCAAGAGATGCTTAAATAAATTGGTTTATGATCAGAATTTGAATCCCTATTCACCAATCGAAACTTCTTCCATTTTATCACATAAGCCATGTGAGCAGATGACATAAGCCATGTGAGCATATGACATAATCCACCACACTTGCAACGTTATATGTATAACAAGTAAAATTACTAGACCTCGCCCATCTAGCCAAACCATTGCAAATGACTAGATTGAATGACCAGAGTAAGAAGTTGCTCCCCAAAAACATTCCAACCTTTATTGTCTTCTGAGACCCTTGTCCACTGATGAATACTTTTTTCTCTAAGCCACATGGGATTGCAATCTTCCCCATAGCAAGGAATGTCGGCTGGAACACTTGTTGTCCTAGCATTGAAATCCCCCATCAAAAGGACTTCACCAAGCTATGAATATTCTGCTATATCCTTTTTTAAAGCTACAAAAGGATCTTTGTAATCAAGACCACTATTCTTGTAATTGTTTGAAACTTGCGGAGCAAAATATCATGCTTCAATATGAATAAGATTACCATTTTCGGTGATTTTAAACCAAATGAAATGTTTATTTGAGTCTTCTCTTTCTAGCTGAATCAAACGTCCTTTTTTTTCCTTCACCAAATTATGATACCCCCATGACCTTTTCCATTCCTTGTTGCCTTGTTCCACACTGACATCTTCACATACCCATCAAACAAAAGTGTCTTGCACCCTTCATGCTCATGAGTTTTTGTGAGACTCTCAATCTTCCGCAATAGGCCCTAACCCAAGTCCACATCTCCACGGGTAACCTCTGCAATTCCAAAAAACTAAACTTAGGGAAACCCAAGGAGGTCTTGATTGCTATTTGTGTTGGCATGTAAGGCTCAAAGATGAGTCTAGCTCCTCATTAGCCCATACTGACTTCGCTGGTATGCTTTCCACTAAAGAATTTGCTACCATTTCTTTACTACAAACTTGCTTTCTACTTTAGAGTTTAGAATGAGGCCCAAAAGAGGCAATAATTGCTTTGCCTTCATCTCTAGCTGCTCTTTTACCTTCATCTCTAGCTGCTCTAACTATAGACATTTCCACTCTCCTCTCTTCTAGTTGCTTGATAGTTAAATCTTCCTTTAAAAGTGAGAGCCCCTTAGAAGTTGTTTCTTACTTAGAAGAACTTGTTTGTCTTGCACGATTGACAAGATTATTCTATTGGATATTTCTCTTTCATCACTGAGCTTACCCACCCTCTATGCTTGGCATATTCGCCCTTACCAACTCAACTTGTCTTTTAAGAAATTGTTGACCAACTCAAGATTACGTTTGTTTCTCCCATAATCCTTCACACCTTTAATGATAAAATTTGATGCTCTCACTTGCCTTTCCTTGGTTTCTTTGCTTTGCATAGTGTCAACCCGAGTGTTTAGTTCTACTATTTTATTATTAGAATTGCTAATAATTTGTGTCCAAGATTTGAGATTTTTATTAGTCGTACCTCCTTCCTTATCTCTTTTTTTAACCTTACCTGCACTTTCTTCCACTTCATGGGTGTTAGTTTGCTCAACTAATTTTCCTACAATCTAAGGTGATTCATAGCTTAACACATCTTTACTTTTCGATACAGATTTTTTCATGGGTTGCCAAGCAACCTTCATGTATTGTCATTTGTTCTTTCCAACCAAAAGAGCCTCTTGCAACAACACTAATTGCTCTTTTAAAAAATTACTTTCTGCCAAAGTTTGGTTTGCAACTATTAATGCATTGATTTTGAGATCCCTTTCCTGCCCTTTGCATTCCAAAACTTGTAACCTCCTCTTGGCCCTTAATAGTTCTTGCACATATAGATTAGATGACCAAGGGAGAGGTGTGGAAGAGGGGTTGTAAAAGGCAAAATCATCTATTAGCTTGATGATGATTATCATGTATTCATCATTTGTTGTTATTGATGAAACACTCTCACACACACATATGATTACATTAACTATCGGTGTTACTTCATTGATTTACATTGTTAACCGGTATGTTTAAGGTCTATCTCTAACCGGTACTTTGTGTCAACCGGTATGTGCCTAAGAAATAACCTCTGGTTACATTTTTGTGATGAGTTACCAACACCATTTGTTTGGTGGTCATTTTTGTGATGAGTTATGTTTAAACTATCTAGATACACTACACATAGGAAATTGTGTTCCTATGGCCGACATAAGATTTGTATGTCTATTTAAGAGAGAAAGTGAACTGATATGAAAGAGGTTATCTATGCGAATACTGATATGCATAAAGAGTGAAATCTTTTGCTGAAGAGTGATAAGTGTTTTATGGAGAGAAGTGTTAAATGTACTTAGAATAATTTGATCAAGCAAGTCTTGTGCTACTCAAAACAGATCAAATCTTTCTTGTTGTTTTCTAATCATTACAACAGAATCAAATCCCCTAACTGGGTAAGCTCTAACAAGCTTCATTGTACAAATCTTCTAACAAGGTGATCCATTAGTTTGGATTCTAAAATCCTCTAGCAAGGTTACTCTTAACAAGGTATAAGCTTCTAATCAAGCTTGGGATTTCTAACAAGATTCGCTCCTAGCAGAGCACTTTGTAAGACCTTAACTGGTTAGTTTTCTATTATTATAGATAGTTAACTTGTGAGTTTCATCTCACCGTGGTTTTTACCTATTTGGGTTTTCTACATATAAACACTTGTGTTATGGTGGATGTTCTACTCTATGTGGATGTTGTTATTTCATTTTGGATAGCATGTATTTTGTTCAAATCCCTAGTTAAGTTCATCTACAGGTTAGTGTTTAAAGTTGTGCGTGTTTTGGTGTCACTGATTCGCCCCCCCCCCCCCCTCTGTGCTTTTCAAGACCATCAATTGGTATCAGAGCCTAACTTCTTTGAAGCCTAATTGCTTAGAAGGAAATCTTGAAACTACCATGGGGGACAGAAGCTACTTCGAGATGGTTAGAGAGCTAGAAGCTAGCAGAAATGAGATTGAATCCCTTAGGGGCAAACTAAAAGTCTCTCAAGCCAAAAGGAGAGAGTTATCTGAAAAACTACTAGAAATATTTGATAACAGTTCTTCAGTTGAAGCCAATATTTAAGCATTAGTTGATGAAGTTGAAAAGGTGAACGGTGAAAAACTGAATCTAAGAAGAGAACTAGAAGGTCTTACTATTTGCATGAGTCAGGAACTGGAAGCCAAAAGAGCTGTTGAAGATCTTATCAAGGTAAGAGATTAGGAGATCATAAAAATCAAATCAGAAAAAGATATTATACATGAGGACTTGATAGCTGAAATAGAAGAAAAGGAAAACCTAAAGCTAGATCTTGAGTTGGCATCATCTCTGCAAGAAAACTTGTCTAAGCATAATGAAGATCTTGTCAAAAATCTTATTGAAGCCAATGAAAAATTGGAGAAGTTCGTCAAAAGTTCTACCATGCTGGAAGAACAAATTCAATCACAGAGAATGAAGGGTGATATCTCTGGACTTGGTTTTCATACAACTGAAAAAGGTGAATCCTCCAATACAAAGAACAAAACTGCTTCTAAAGTCAATAAGACTACCAGTAAGAAGGTTTTTAAACCTGTCTGCTTTGTCTGTCACAAGCTTGGTCATACTGCAAATGTTTGTAGGAACAAACCTAACAGAAATGCAAGTTACAACACCAATGCTAGGTATGTGTCTAGAAAGTTTGAAGGTCATTGCTACACATGTGGAATGTATTGGCATAAACATATTGAGTGCAGATATGGATCAAACAATCCTGTACCACACATGCATCCTAGACCAAATGGTGACCGGATAAAGAATTTTGATAACCGGGTAAACCGGAACTAGCAAAGATCCTATGGCAACCAGTTTAGTCCATTCGAAATGGAAGAGGCAACAAATGTTGTTTGCACCTTTTATAATAACTTTGGTCATGTGGCTGAACTGCAGAAAAAGAACAGGAAGAGGAATTGCAGGACCCTGGAGATCATCTGGTATGGTTTGTTACCATTGCAACAAACCGGGGCACTTGGTAAAGTTTTGCAAATCAAGGAATAGTAAACTGGTCAACTCTTTCAAGGATCAGAAAGGCAAGCAGAAAATTGATGTTGAGGAAACCAGAGAAGATATGAATCGAACTTGGAAGAAGAAAAGCGAAGAATTGCCTGTAGAGGAAACCGTTCCTTCACCCAATGAAGAGAATCCAGCACCAATGACTTAAGCCTGTCTAACATGGCTAAGGGGAGCGTAACGGTAAAACACTTCCGGACCCCTTTGTAAAATGAGCGGGAAAGAAATTTTTTTCTTGAATTTTGGTAACTTTTTGCTAACATGTTATCAACTGGTATTTCACTTAAGCGGTAAATAAAAATTATGTTTTATAACCTAAAAGTGTGAGCATTTATTGCAGTCGCTAAAGTGGATAAAAACAAGTTTTACTCTATCTTTTTACCCTACCTCTTTCTAAAAAGAAATTTGAAGCGATTGCAGAGCAGAACAAGATTGTCTTGGTGTAAATTGGTGAATTGCTTTGAGACTAGGGAAATCAAGCCGAATCGAAAGTTGCAAAAAGGCAAACGGGTGTGCATTTGAACATTTCAACCGGGAAACGGAGTGACGTGCAAGATACAAGGTACTTCTTTGTATACTTCTTCGAAATCTATTAATCTAGAATGGCATCTACTTCTAAATCTGTAGAGAGGTTGATGATCACTATTGAGCTTAAGGAAGCTCTAAAGGTAGATGAACTTATGTCTTATAATGCATTATCGCAAGTTCCGAGTGGTGTTGTGGTCAAAGGTGACTTGTCTAGCTATACAGATTGCAAAATAGAAGATTTAGGAACTCTACACATCTATACTTAGCTGAAATCACTTTGTGATAAGAATGGAAAAATAGAAGCAAAATATCCTAGGGTTTTTTAAAAAGAGTTTCATAATGCCGCTTATTTTCTTGAAGACTTTGAGGATGAACACATAAGAATCATCCTGAGTCGAGTCCACAGAGAGAATATGTATTTGGAAAGAACCCACACAATAACCAAGGAGGCCATTAGGGTTGTAAGAGGTTATTGCTCAACCAGTGAAATTCTTGTGTTGAGAAGAATTTCAAAGTACACTATCTTCAAGCTAACCGGTTCTACATCTGATAAGCGTTCTTTCCCTATCAACAATATTAGAGACCCTACGGTGAAGCTTGCAGCAATGGTGATAGGCTACCGAGTCTTCTACTCCAGTAGACTTAACAATGTTCCATTTGTAGTGATTCACACAACGCATAGAATGATAGTTGATAATCCAAACTTCCATCTGCAGCAATTCACACAACGCATAGAATGATAGTTGATAATCCAAACTATGATATTTGTGAAGTTATCAGAGACCAATTATTTCAAAATTTGAAATCCATTAAGGACAATTCACAAAAGTTCAAATATGGTCAGTTGTTAGCCGAATTATTTTTCTACTTTCAGAACTTCCTACCAGGTATTGGTGATATTGAATGGTCCAAGGAACAACCGGTCAATGCACAAATCAAGAACAACATTAAGGCTGTGAATAATACTTTTCAGCTACCACAAACAAGTATTTCAATGAATTCCAGAAAAAGATGAGCATGAGAGTGTGGTTACCAGAAGATGTGGTTAAACACTTTGCAAAAGACATAGTCTTCATGGTTACCACTGACTTCTTCTTGATGCAATCAATTGAACCCAGAGAAGAAGAAATGGAAGATATGAGCTACGAGGTCAAACATGATTTACTGGTCGGCTATGCTAATACCCTGTTAGCATCACCCAAAGATAAAAAGAAGGCAAAATTGGACATCTTGGCAGTCCAAGCTACACCAACTGAAACAGGTACTGCACCTATAGCTAAAGTGAAAGGAAAGCAAAATAAATGTGATGAGAAATCTCCTGTGAAAAAGACTACAAAGGTGACTCGGAGTGTCCTAACCAAAAAGGAACCAACACCTAAAGTATATGAAAAGAGCAAACCAAAGAAGAGAAATAGGAAACTGATTTTGCAACCAGAGTCCGAGGGTACAGATTCTGAAGAACCAAAGAAGGAAAAATCAACTGGAAGAACATCTAAGAAGGTAAAGGTACTGCCAAAGGTAACTACACCTATAGATATTGCTACCTACAAACCTAACACAATCTTTGAGAGAACAATGAAGTCATTGGGAAGAAACAGGTTTGACAATGTCAAAGAACATTATGATTCTTTTATTGAAGATGAAAAGAAGCAAATAATCCAACATGTAATAACCTATTTGGGTCATTACAATAGATTTCTGCATGATTTGGAGAAAGATATTTCAGTCTCTTTGTATAAAATTTTGTTAGGTAAATGGGAAGAAGCCATTCAATTAGAAAAGAAGATTATTGATGAAATATTTGTATAGTATTTTCCCAATCTATCATCAAATGGAATTAGTGCTTTAACTGAGGAATACAAAACATATTTTGATTTTAAAGTAAGAAGACTGAAGCTTCTTAATGCAAAAAGGCCAGTTGTTGAGTCTGAGACACATCAGCTAGCCTGTATAATCAAAAAGAGGGAAGAAGTCATCCACTCTAGCAAAAAGGATGATACCACAGACAATGTTCCTCAACCAGAAATGGATGAAGAGGAAATTGTTCAAGCTGACGTAGTCTATCCAACCAAGAAGAAGGATGATTCCATTATTCTTGTTGATGAAGATATTCAAGACACGGTAGACCTATCTAGAGACATCACTGCACCAAATACGGATCCTCCTACAATTACAGAAGTACATGTTACATCAATTGATCAACCGGATAATCAACTAAAATTGGTCAGTGAACCGGCAACTGAACAATTGGAGAAACCCCAATCTCCACCAGTCATTGAAATTACTCAAAAGGAGTCCACTGAGGAGGCTATCACTCAACAAACTGAAGATACAGCAGAGAAAAACATAGAAAGAGCCATCATTAAGAGTATACCCCCTAAACCAACAAAGCAAGAACTACTTGATGATGATGATGAAGATTCTTTAAGTATCTCTGGACCTATTGACATGAACACCTTGAGTGCATCATAAATGATGAAGATTGCTAATGTTATGCAATCTCGAGCACACAAGAAGTGACTCAAAGAGTAGAGGATTGAAGAAGAAACAATCTAGAATGCAGTAGAAATTTTGTCTAGTTTACTACCGGAAACATCTGTCGCACATCTTCCCACTCCTATCAGCAAACTTGGTCAATTAGTTGCAGATGCATCTGATAAAATCAAATCGCTTGAAGATGTTGCTCAAACATCTACTGAGAAGATCCACAAGAAGACATATGGAGATAAACTGGCTAAGCACATTAAAACTAGCAAAATGGCTTTATCTCATAATGGAAGTCTATTAAAAAAAGCTATTGAATCTGGAGGGAAGTATCTGGCCTCTACCTCTAATATTACTTTCTTTTATTCTGATATTTCTAAGAATCAAGGTGAAACTGAGCAAGAAATAGAAAGGTTATGCAAGGCATATGTCCCACTCCAGGACTCCATTCATGCCTTTAACCGGTCTATAGATGAATTGCATGACAGACTGAACAGGAATGATAATGAGAGAGCTAAGAGATTCCGATCTCTAAGAGAGCTCAAGAGTCAGCTCACCTCACAGATTGACATTCTTCAGAGAGCCTACTCCAGTGTAGAAGCTATTCTTGCTGCTCCCGAAACCTGCACAATCGACTCAATGGAACAATTCTATTCCTAGCTGTTGTCTACCTCTGAGTATATGGATAACATACTGGAATCATGGGAGAATTCTCTATCCCAGATGAAGCAAAATTTCAATACTATTTTCATGAGAATAGCCAATGCATGAACTTGTTTTGTAATATATGATGAACATTTTGATACAGATTTTCTATATATATGTATATATTTTACTTTATCATTTTGGCATTGTTGTCAAAGGGGGAGTAATAATATGTGTGTGTTTTTGAAAATTTTGTATTTATGCATGCATTAAGGGGAAGTATTGCATTAAAAGGGAATATGAGTACATATGTAAATATGTTGTGTATGCACACTTAGCGGTATTGTATCACTCTTTTTTTTTTCTAAGTGTTGCCATCAATGCCAAAGGGGGAGATTGTTGGCTTGATGATGATTATCATGTATTCATCACTTGTTGTCATTGATGAAACACTCCCACACACACATATGATTACATTAACTACCAGTGTAACTTTATTGATTTACATTGTTAACCAATATGTTTAAGGTCTATCTCTAACCGGTACTTTGTGTCAACCGGTATGTGCCTAAGAGATACCCCATGGTTACATTATGTCTGCATCAAGATGAAGATAAAGTTGAAGATGAAGAGCAAGCGGAAGATTCCAGGACAATGGTTCACATATTGTGTTCCAACCGGCATTGACTGTTTTTAACTGGTATCCATTTTTGTGATGAGTTACCGCCACCATTTGTCTGGCGATCATTTTTGTGATGAGTTATGTTTAAACTGTCTTGATACACTGCACCTAGGAAATTGTGTTCCTATGGCTGACATAATACTTGCATGTCTATTTAAGAGAGAAAGTGAATTGATATGAAAGAGGTGATCTATGCGAATACTGATATGCATAAAGAGTGAAATCTTTTGTTGAAGAGCAATGAGTGTTTTATGGAGAGCAGTGTTAAATGTACTTAGAATGATCTGATCAAGCAAGTCTTGTGCTACTCAGAACAAATCAAATCTTTCTTGTTGTTTTCTAATCATTACAATAGATTCAAATCGCCTAACCAGGTAAGCTCTAACAAGCTTCATTGTACAAATCCTCTAACAAGGTGATCCATTAGTTTGGATTCTAAAATCCTCTAGCAAGGTTACTCTTAACATGGTAGTACTCTTAATAGGGTATAAGATTCTAATCAAGCTTGGGATCTCTAACAAGATTCGCTCCTAGCGGAGTATTTTGTAAGACCTTAACCAGTCAGTTTTCTATTACTGCAGATAGTTAACTTGTGAGTTCCATCTCACTGTGGTTTTTACCTATTTGGGTTTCCCACATGTAAACACTTGTGTTATGGTGGATGTTCTACTTTATGTGGATGTTGTTATTTCGTTTTGGATAGCATGTATTTTGTTCAAATCCCTAGTTAAGTTCATCTACAGGTTAGTGTTTAAAGTTGTGTGTGTTTTGGTGTCACTGATTCACAACCCCCCATCTACAGGTTAGTGTTTAAAGTTGTGCGTGTTTTGGTGTCACTGATTCACAGCACCCTCCCCCCCCTCCCCCTCTCAGTGCTTTTCAAGACCATCATCATCAGTGTCCTTGTTGCCTTTGGACCTGCTGCTATGGCATTTTCGTATAGGAGAATGGAACCTCAAAATTGTTTAGCATTGACCCAAAACCATTTCCCTGCTTTATTTGCAGAAGCAATTTTCACTTGTCCTAGGAGGTTTTTTTCAATACAATTGGAGGGATTTTGTTTGTTTAACATGTGTGAAGATGAAATTGTTTCCATTGTCATGAAGAAAAAGTAAACTAAACAAGATAAAGACCCAGACTTATACTTGTTTATCTATTGGAGACATCCAATAATAATAATATTCTGTAAAATGCAACAATGGAGCCCATTGCAATAAAAGAGATGTAAACCTGACTGAATGGCTAAAATAAAAAATTTCTATTTGCCTAGAGCCCATGGGAGCCCACTGCCTGGCCTCGAATCCCAGCCCTGCCTCTGTCTCTGCTAATGGACATAGACCTTGTTGTTTCTGTGAAAGTCATGGCCCCTATGTCCATTTCTCTGCAAATATGACCCACGGCTCAGGCCCCACTAGTGTCGAAAAACTGCTATTGAGACTTATTGAAACCCTTGAAACTTGTGTTGTCCACTGCCCACTGTTGTTGAAACCCATGCTAATCTTTGTTGATGGCTCATTCTATTCACTATCACTGAAACGTTGTTTGGGATGTTTTCATTTTATTTATTTGGTATGTATTCTTAGATCGCTCATCTGCCTCTCTACAACATCAAGTCTCCTCTTTTCATTCACTACATCTCCCTCAATTATGTAGTGACCACTACTTGTTTCCACTTATTAACTAGCGCTTGCACCAAAAGGAGGAGCAATGATTACACCAATAGTAACATATAGATAACTAATATGTTGGAGGGTACAAATCGAACAACTTTATGGGTAAGGAGGTCATAGACCATATATTTTAGGTAGATATCGTTCTCTACCCTTTTTTCATATTTTCAATTTCACTTTTGAAGTAAACATTTTCAACCCTTTATTTACAATTTCTTCCAATATGTTATTATTGTGATTTGATAGATATTTAATTAAATATTTAAAAACATATAAATTATTATGACATATTTAAACATTTTTTAAAAATTTATATATCACCTATATCAAAATATATATAAATATAAATATATAATAAACCATAAAATTTTCATGTATTTAATTTAAAATCTTATATTAAATTGACTAATGTTATATTTTACTAATTAAAAATATAAATTAAAAAACTTAATTTAAATAATATTATATATATTGAAATTAAGAGTCATAGAATAATAAATTATGATTAAATAATCAATATATTTATTGAAATAAAATTTATAAGGATGAATGTAGATTTAAATTCCTTTCTAACTATTTTTATTTTATAAATGATTTTAAATAAAATATTATTATAAATAATTTAGTTTTATAAATACTTAATTCAAATTTAAACATATTTTTTTATTTTTGTCATGAAGTAGCTTGCAAGTTTTGAAGTTTGGTTTCATAATAGGAAATCCAGATTTAATAATCTTTGTGTTGAGTTTTTTGAGATTTATTAAGAATAAAGTTTATAAAATTTTTATTGATAAATCATTTGATATGGAGAGCATTTTATTTTGTGCATTTCGTTCAAGTGTATTGATGTAAAAGTACAAAGTTGTGTCACACTTTTAAATTTTGAATTTTGAAATGATATAAACTAATAAAATGTATATTTTTTAAATATTTTATGTTTGTATTTTTTTAAAATGTATAAAAAATTATTTAAATGTATTTTTTTTATTAAGTAAAGATTATAATTTAATTGCTAATAAATGCTTAAATTGAAGTTACATGAGGCATCACACTTTATATAGTAAATTTAACCATTTCTTGTCCAATTTTTTGGTGTATATTGATAACTTGAAACTTTGGTGCAAAAATATATTTTTAACTATTTTTTATGTATATATAGTTTTCAATAAATTTGAAAAGTTGTATGTGCTGAAATATAACTCTTTCCATTTGGCATTGCCCTTTTTCTTAATTATTTATCCAAATTAAAAAAAAATTATATCATCTTGACATAGACTCTTTTCTCTAGTGCATTTTTTTTTTAAAAAATTAAATAAATTTTAGTATTTTTCCTTTACAAGATAATCAACCTTATGTTTTAGTGTTGATGACCTACTTTCAATAAAAATAAAATATTAAATATAAAAAACTGATTAAAATATATATATTGGAAAATTCAATAATAGATCTATAAAAGGGTATTTTTACATTTCAAGAAAATATTATTTATAAAAGTAGGATTTGTTGAAACATCAAATTTTTCAAAAAAATAAAAATAAATTGGTAATTAGATCCAAAGTGTTATAAAGTATACATTTTGTAGACAATTTCAATTCAAAAAGTCGTGACCCATATATAATATAACTATAATGAAACTCTATAGACCATATGTTTGTTTAAAATTATTTTATAGTTAGAATTACTTAAATTCACTTGTGCTGATAAGTTGGTCTAAAACGTCATACAACTTTGTGCACACACACACAAACACACAAAACTTATGTTCATTTTCTTTAATGTAGGTTTGGGTTATATTCACTCATATGATTGCTTCTAGTCATTAAGGACCACATAAGCTTTCTTTTTTTACATACAATGCTAGTCAAGCAATAGATTGTGATTGCAATAATCAAATCATGTTGTTGTATAGTCTTTATTTTTCAATATGCTTTACTTTTTTGTTACATAATCCAATTATCATTTTCTTTAATGTAGGTTTGGGTTATATTCACTTATATGATTGCTTCTAGCCATTAAGGACCACATAGCTTTCTTTTTTTACATACAATGTTATTCAAGCAATATGTTGTGATTGCAATCATCAAATCATGTTATACAATCGTTATTTTTCAATATGCTTTACTTATTTGTTACATAATCCAATTACTAAATTTGTAGGTTTACATAATTTACATGTTTGCATGCCTAAGATGTATTGATATTTCATGTATCTTAGCCTCTCTCATCAAATTATATGCATCGAATGGATCCAAAAATTGAGGGGAGATATTATTTCCACAACACTCCCATTGTGAGATCGCACAACATTTTACAAGGGGTTACAATAAGTTGTAGGATGTTTAAGAAAATATTCTCAACCTTGTAATCGCATATGAATAGTATTTATAGTACGTTTACATTTGAACAAGCATAGCTATGTAGTCTCATAGAAAATAATAAAAATGATTTATAAATTATATATATTCTCTATTGAAAAATTGTATAAATACTCTATATAATCTATAACACATTCTCGAACAATTTATAATAGATTGCTACTAAACCAAGCCATATCAATAACTAACCATATCATCACTCACATTTTTTTGATGAGTTGATAAATTGACCTTTAAGATGACATTCCCTTCCTTCAAAATTATTGAATTTTTTAGTCTTGTGAGAATTAATTTTTAGGACAATCAAATTATATTATGTGGCTTGGAAATATTGTTGCCTTGTAGTGCCCCTCCCTCGATCAAACTCCATCTAGCTAAGTTTGACTCTAGTTATTTTTTTGGTGGTTTATGTGATTGGATGATACTCTCTTATTAGATGGTTTTTATCACGTTGGTTATGCATTTTATCTTGAAGGATGGTTAGATGCTAGATTATATGTGTATATACTAACCTTGGACTGACATGTCTTCTTTATGTATGAAATATTTCTTGTGTTCATCTTCTTGTATGGGTATGGGTCTGTATGGGGTGCGAGGGGATGATCTTCTGTCACCCAATTCGGCGGGACACATATTGACTTGACTCTCCTCCACTGGTGTGCCTTTTCATGTTGGATTTCAGTATGTATGTTTCTCGATGATGCAGGATTGCAGGTACCGAGCATCGACTCCACCCGAACCTTCAGGTTTGAGCGTACTCTTCAACCCAATGGTAAAGTGGAAAGAGAGATGTCAGTTAGACCTTGTCGTACCATCATTCCTATGGAACGGGTCCCCTATTAGGTATCCTTGTATAGTGTTTGTCCAGTCATGCCAGTCGTTAACCCTATTAGCCCTCGTGTTGTGTTGGTCCGTCGCGTATTGTTTGAGTGTTTGGGTCACGAGTTTATTTAATATTGATTTCTAGATAGGGGTTAGCATATTATTTAATTGAGTATTTGAGAATTTATGATGATCTAATTAATTTATAAATTAAAAAAAAATGTTGCATCGTCTTATTAATTAATTTGTGGAGCAAGCGAATTTAAATTAGTTATCTTTTGGGAGGGATCATTTAGATAAATCATTAAATATTTATCTTGTAATTTAATAATACTAATGGTAAAAATCTTGTTTTAAATAATTAATAAATTATTTAAAGGGGAAATTAGTTATTTGTATTCTGTTGTGCTTTTAGAAATCAATTCAAAAAGGCAAATTAATATTTAATTAATTTAATCCAAATTGCTTGTTGTGGAGTTACCAAATGAACTAATTAATGAAAAATTAAGTAATTAATGGAATTTAATTAATTGGGAATCTTTCATGCGTATGGGAGTTAAATTTTGGAAAAAAAAACATATCTATTGATTTTGAAAAATGGGAGGAAGAAGGAAAAGATATGTGCTTAAGTTTTTGGCTCGGCATTTATTTTTATCTTCAGGTTATGGGGTTTTTTGGTAAAGGAAATTGGGAAATATTGATTTTGCAAAGGAATGGGGAAATTGTGTTGAAGTCAGGATTGGAGCATTTTGTATTGGTGCCTGGCAATTGCTACTTGTCTCTATTTTCTCTACCAGATTTTGTTAAGAGGTAGGGTTGCATATTTTTCTCTTGCATGTGGAAATTTTTTTTAGTTTTGTATGAAAGAAAATAGTCTGTTGTTATCCGAAAAGAGAAAACTTCATGGATTGTTTGGTTATTGAAAATAATCTATGAATTTGGGTTATATTAGATGTAAAATTAGAAAATTGGGAAAGGGAAATTTTGGGGAAAGAACAAATTTATGGGTGTACTTGTGTTTTGGATTCATGGTTTGAATAGATTATATCTTCCATTCTTGTAAAATTGTTTCCAAAATCAAGTATGTTCTGTTTTGATTATATATATATATATATAATGTTTATTTCTATGTAAATAGTTTTCTTGATTAAATCTTTGATTCTTGCTTATTAAATTCTACATGTAAATTTATCTTTGTGTATTCATTTTTTTTATTTTATTTTTTGGGGTGGTGAGGGGGGGGGGGGGTATCGTGGGTACCATCGGCCCCTGTGGGCACCCATGACGATGGGGAACCCCACTCACCGTGGACTTACCCAAGGTGGTGGGAAGCCCACCCACAGTGGGCTTTGCCATGGTGGTGGAATCTCCACCACCACTGTGGGGGGGAGGGAAGGGGAGAGGTTCCATGATGATATCAACTGCCCACGACATTTTGATTTTTGTTCACACTACTAAAATTGATACTAGTTTGCAAGAAATGATATTTCTTTGGTATCAATTTATATATATAGTTTCTTTTCAATTCTCATTTTATTAATGCAAAAACATCTTTTTTATATTGATTATTGATGTTATATATATATATATATATATATATATATATATATATATATATATATATATATATATATATATATATATATATATATATATATATATATATATATATATATATATTATATATATCAGATCATTATTTTGAAAATGCAAATGCATTAGCATAGTATAATGATGAGACAATTATTTATATATCCATTATTGGAAATTGTAGCTTTTTTTGATAAGGTAGAATAAAGGATTTAATTAGGTATTTTAGATTGATAGATTTGAGTATAGTGATTAGCCTGCAAAATATATAAATGCTTGTATATTTGTTAAATGTAGACTTATCTGGGTATTAGATATATTCTTGAGAAGGTAAATGTATTTAGGTTTATACATATGCTATTTCTAATTATTAACTAATCATGTGGTTAAGTTCTGCTTAGGATTATTCATACGCATATGTTTTCATATGAACTTGGGTAATATTCCTTTAAATTGCAATTGATCAAATATTATGAAAGAAAAATTTGTAGGAATGGGTTACAATGTTGTGAAATAATATAATGCCAGTAAATTGAGCTAATGGAAAAATGGTATCAATGTTGATTTGAAACTATTTGTAATATAAATGTTATTGTGGACTCCTTGGTAGATTTGAATGAAATCTCTTATTTTTGGCATCATGAATCCTTGCTTTTGCTATTGGATCTTGTCTTTCATTGTGGGGATACTTAGATGTGTGGTTTTATTTGTTTGAATTCCAAAGGCTTAAGAAGGGAGTTTATGGTCTCTTTATTGAATAGACATGCTTCCCTTTTGTTGAAAACTATTCAAGTCTTGTATGTTTATGATGATGGATGGTGTTCCTAGCCTACCTTGGTTACTCATTGTATGCTATCTTATTATAGCAAGAGAGTCAAGCCTTTCTATGGTATTTTGGTGCTTTACCATCTCGTGATATCCGGTTTGATCCTTGGTGTTGCTTGGATTCCTAGGAGCTACTATCTTGGGGGAGTGGCTTTCATTGGGGGTCAAGACCCAAAGTGGTTGCTAGGGTAACTCAATGAGCGGTGCTGGAACACATTCTCAGACATTTTTCTTCATTATACAGGTCATGTGCTTCCTCGAAACTAAAAGGAATAAATTATGCTCTCTAATTGTTATCTTAGTAACCTTTTTGGAAAGGAAGAAACTATAATCATGTAATATACATTTTTTTTTATGTTTCAATTAAATTAGTAGAGTTTCAAGGGTTAATGAAAAAAATAAACCTCTCTTTGTCTTGTTTTAGTGATCATTTGTGTCTACAAACCGAGCTCTATATATATATGAAGAAGTATCTATTTATTTGTCTCAATTATCAACACACAGTCATACTATATACACAAAAAGGTTGTGCATATATAGTATAACTATGTATACATAGAGGGCTGAGAATTAAATTTCTGAATTAGAAAAGTATACACATGTTTAAGTGTCTTGAAATTTATAGTTGAGAGTGCATTCTTGACAGACGAGAAACAATAGAATCAGGGCTTGATATTTTATGATTAAGAAGAATTAAAGTAAAATCCATGAACAAACACTATAACCTATTGTGTTATAAGTCACAACTGTGAACAACTCTTCTTCCAATAAGTAATATGTATTGGGATTAAGAACAAGATGGTTGGTTGAGTTTATATCTAAAAATGAGTAAGACAAGAATTGCCTTCTAGTTGTAATTAGCATAAGGGTTTATAACATTTTAAGTGAATGTACACACACACACACGCACACACACACACACACTTTAACATATACTTGTATGTGTATATGAGTTTGGGTTATAGCCCAAAAATTATAGAATAAAGCTGATTGAAGACATATAAATACATTATGCTTTAGTATAGATGATGTACAGGTCCAATAGACTTCTAATATGAAGAACTTACCTCTTTATTGAGCTATTTCAGATTTCTCTAAGTCTGAATAGTCAAAACAACAATATGGATAAATTATCTGATTGAGATTGCCATTCCTTGATTATGATAAAACTAATACCCTAGTCTAGGAGGGTAGTGGGTAGAAGGGCACTGTTGTACCTTGATGTAGATAGAATCATCATTGGAAGAATACCCTCACAATGCCAGGATAACAGAGACATGTCTAGAATGGTTTACATTCCATACTTAAGGGTTGATTGTACAGTTGTGGCTTTTATGCCCCTTCCTTTCCCATCCCAGGGATTTAGTTGCATCATTACAAATCTTTGCAATCATGAATGAAAAGAAATTTAATAGTAACTTTTAAGAGTATTAGTGTTGATAACAAAATAATATTAAACTATTATTTGGTCATAGTACCTAAATGAGTTAAGTTGAACCTACTTGACCCTAGACCTATGCCGAGAAGGTTGGTGATCATTGACATCACGTCTAATCGTTCTTGTAGTGTTTAAACCTTGGCCAAGGTGGTGTTGCATATTGCAAGCTACTATTAGATCATTAGAACCAGATACACCTCTAGTTAGGATTGTCATGCTACTTGGGAGTTATCGTTAGTGTATGACCAACTAGTTTGTGTAGGTCTTAAACACCAAGTCTCATATAGCATGAGTTTCACTTCACGTTACCTCCCTATGAATGGTCTAAAGAACACAAATGGACACTGAGAGGGGGTTGAATCAGTATATTTAAAAAAATTTAATTACGTTTGAAAGGAAATTAATTAAGAACATATACACACACAAATCAAACCACAACACAAAATATATGACGAAAACCCAATGTGGGAAAAAAACCTTGGTGAGAATAGCTCCTGGAGTCTACTACTCCAATCCAGCCTCACATTAAATAAAAACTTACAATGTTTAGGGAACCAAACCAAGGAGCACCAACCCTTGGTTTTATAAGCACTTACTCAAAGGAGAACCTACCCCTTCTTTGAGCATCCACTAAGAGATTTACAGTGATTGATTAAGTTTACAATGTAATGACAAAGCCTTTTTACAAATGAGTTTTGTAACACAGATTTCTTATATCTTGAGAATGACTTTCTCTGCCTTTTGAAGTTTTTTTCCTCTATTTCTTCTCTTTCCTCTGTCTAGTTATCTTCTTCTTTGTGCTACAACATTACACTCTATAATTCTCTATTCTTTCTCTGTTTCTATGGATGTCTTCTTCTTCCTGCTACAACTTCACTTTGCCGAATTTTTTTATTCTTGCTCTGTTCCAACTTTTTTCACTTCTATAGATTTTTCTTATTTTCCTGGCAACAACACAACTTTCTACAACACTTCACCTACATAGTCGACTAGATGAGATATTTCTAATTCCACCTCTATCAGTGTCTCAACAGCCACACCTACCAATATCAAATCTCATCACACCTGTTGTTCAATTCAATCGTAAGAGATTTTTTCTTCTACAAGCTTGAATATTTTATTCAAGTCATTTTTCTTGCAGATCTACAACTCTAGAGATTTTATTCTCTATCCTGAATATGATCTCATAATGATTGCCTGAATTAAATGCATCATGTCTATCTTTAGATCATTCTTTGTACTTATATTACTAAGTTTAGTAATCTTTCTCTACCCAAAAAGATCTGGAAACCTTCCTCGAGCCACACAACCTACTTGCAACTCGATCACCATTAATGCCTTTTCCATCCTCTATCAACCTACTCTAAAAAAATTAACAACTACCACACTAGAATCCTTCATCACTGACTTTTGCGTATCTGATTCGTTCTCTGTTCATCAAGGAGCCTCATGTCTTCATATTCTTTGTCCAAATTAGATGGTCAAGGTTGATCGACTTCCACGTAAAACCCTTGTTCCTATCGGCATACATAGGTGTCATCAAAATGATATCTAAGTCACCTGGCCAACCATAGTCAAATGCCACATGGGCTATCATGCCTATTGAGTTGCCATTATGTTGACTGAAACACCTCAACGGGTCATAATGACCTTAAATTCTATCACTGCAAGATACACACCATTTTGCCTTTTAACTTGCCCTGCATCATCGTTCATATGCCCATTTTTATCATGCGGGCTGGCGGTATGCATCATCTTTCTACCTTAACTTACCCCACGAGTTCCTCTTTACATCCATCTGTAGGCTATGGGATAGTGGGATCCTTATTTTGCCTCATTGTCTTATCCCACATGACCATCTCATACCCATCTTGAATGGTGTCATATAGCGGGAACATTCTTCCGCTATCATCTTGTTTCCCCACACAACCATCATCTTGTTTTAATTAGTATCACGGGATAGCGGGAAGCATCCCATGCTTCATCTTTTGTTACCCCACAAGACCTTCAATCTCAACTCAAACAAGCCACGGGATAGCGGGAGTCGCTATGCCCATCTTGGAGTTATCCTGCACAAATACCATGCACATACTTTGCATGGTGTGGAATAGCGGGGGAACACATTTCCCTTTGAATTTTATTGTCACGCATTTGCCAGCCAAGGCTCAACAAATATATCGTGGGATAGCGGGGGCTCTTCAACCTTTATGACATTTTTATCCCGCATGACCTCTTTCCTTCATTCAAACACACTGTGGGACCCAGCGACACGTGTGAACCAAACAAATTCTTCCATGTGGAAATCACGACTCTCAACCCCAACTTGGAACTCAGTTACTATTTTTGACATGGCCGACATGTGGAGACGATAAATCTAGTCAAAACCCCTGCAACATAACACGACACATTATTTATAGTAGCACAACATAACCTGCATGTTATGTGCGACTACTATCTGCATCTCTACAACCTTTGTTGACATCCTTTTGACATCAATGAAAATAATGTCATTAATCTCCCCCTTTGGCATTGATGTCAACACACTTGCAAACCACTCAAAGACAATTTCTTCTCCTTTGACAATAATGCCAAAGGGTGCACAACTAACTGTCAACTGTGCATGAACTCCCTGTTTGATTTTCTATAGTAATGAAGGGAACTTCCAATTTTGATCATGACACAGATTCAATATATTAGAAATTTCCTTTACAACTTCTTGACGTATGTCCATTCATCATGTTGGAGTTCCTCTATTGCCTGTAAGCTAGATGAACCATTATTACGATATAAAAAGCAGTGCCAATACTACTTACAAAAATTCATATCTCCCCCTATATATGAGGTTCAAGGCAAAAAGTGCAGAAACAATATGCTCCCCCTGAACCATAGGCCTCAAATCAACACTTTAAGAATAGAAGGAGGGTGATACAACACCCAATTTTCATCTCAAGTACTCAAAGCTATCCTTGGGTAGTGGCTTAGTAAAGATATCAGCTATTTGCTCACTAGTGCATACATGTTCAACTTTTACCTCTTTCTCTGCAACCTTTTCCTTAAGAAAATGATAATTGATTACAATGTGATTTGTCCTATAATGCATGACAAGATTCTTTGATATGTTGATTGAACTTGAGTTGTCACACATAATGGGAATAGGATCTAAAAACTCTACCTTAATGTCCTTAAGAGTTTGCTTCATCCATAAAACTTGAGAACAACATGTAGCAACTGCAATATACTCCGCTTCAGTAGTTGATAGTGAAATGGACTCTTATTTAATGTTAGGCCATGACACCAATCTATCTCTGAGGTAGAAATCTCTACAACTAGTGCTCTTCCTGTTATCTATGCGTCCTACCTAATTTGCATCAGTATAGACTTGAAAAGTGAAATCTCCTTTCTTTGGATACCATAAGCCATAAGTGCCCCCTGCAAATACTTGAATATCTTTTTAACAACATTGACATGTGATTGTTTAGGAGCTTCTTGGAATCTTGCACCCATGCATATAGCTTGAACTATATCAAGCCTTGATGTTGTAAGATACAATAGGCTTCCAATCATAGATCTATACAAGATTTGATATACACTAAGTGGCTCATCATCTTTGCTTAACTTGCATCCTATCACCATGGGGGTACCAACCAGTTTGTTGTATTCCATTTGAAATTTCTTCAACATGTCTTTAGCATACTTGGTTTGAGAGATGAATATGCCTTTATTCTACTGTGATATTTGCAAACCAAGAAAATACGATAACTCTCCAAGCAGGGACATTTCAAACTTTGACTGCATTTGATCAGCAAATTCTTTGCAAAGAATATCTTTGTTACCTCCAAAAATGATGTCATCTACATATACCACAACTAAGATCATATGTTCACCATCTATCTTGATATATAAATTGATGTCAACATTTCCCTTTTTTGAAACCTTGGTGATGGAGGTACTTATCTAACCTAGAATACCATGCTCTAGGTGCTTGCTTTAGACCATATAATACTATCTTTAATCTGCAAACAAATTTCTCATCTTCATGCAACTAGAATCCTTCAGGTTGCTCAATGTAGACCTCTTCTTCAAGATTATCATTCAAGAATGTAGATTTGACATCCATTTGATATACTTTGTATCCTTTATAGGCTGAGAATGCCAAGAACATCCTTATAGCTTCAAGTCTTGCAACTGGTGCAAATGTTTCTTCAAAATCTATGCTCTCTACCTGAGCATATCCCTTGCACACAAGCCTTGCCTTGTTCCTTATTACCTTTCATTCATCATTCATCTTGTTCCTGTAGACCCATTTAGTACCAATAGCATTCTTGTTTGCTAGCCTAGGAACCAAATCCCATCTTTTTCTTCTCTATTTGTTGCAACTCTTCTTCCATGGCCTTCATCCACTTCTCACTCTTGCTGGCCTCATAATATGTCTTGGGTTCCCTCTCTGTTGTAAGGCGGAAATTTACTTGTTCATTGTTCCTTGTTATCCTTCTTGTTTGCACACAATCATTCTTGTTTCCAATAATCTGATTCTCTAGGTGATTCTTTTTCACATATATGTTAGGGGATTTGATTGATGCTTCTTCATCATGTTCACTCTTAGATTGATCTTCATCTTCACTGTGTGATTCTTCAATCTGATTTATTGTGATCTTTTTACCTTTATGTAGATCTTCATCAACTCTCACATGTAGACTTTCAATTACCTTCTTCAGTCTTTTGTTGAAACATTTGTAGGTCTTGTTGTCAGTAGAGTATCCTAGGAAGATACCTTCATCACTTCTTGATTCAAAACTACCCAATCCATCTTCATCTCTTTTGATGAAGCATTTGCTGCCAAACACCTTAAAATACTTAACTGAGGGTCTCCTATCATACCATAGTTCATAAGATATCATATTATTGTTTACCCTTAATTGTACTTTGTTTCATGTGTATACAATAGTGTCAACTGCCTCTTTCCAATAAATGTCAGGCAAATTTGCTTCATTTAACATTGTCCTCGTCATTTCCTTGACCATTATGTTCTTCCTTTCCACAACACCACTTTTTTGTGGTGTCCTAGGGGTTGAATATTGTCTTCTAATTCCATGTCTTTCACATTAATCTTCAAACTCATTTGATGTGAACTCACCTCCACAGTCTAATCTCAAGAATTTCAGCTTGTATCCACTTTGTTTTTTAACCATTTTTCTGAATATTTTGAACCTTTCAAAGGCTTGTGACTTGTCTTGCAAGAAAGTAACCCATGTCATCCTAGAGAAATCATCTATAAGTAGCATGAAATATCTTTCTCCATTAAGGGCTCTTGTCCTTGTAGGCCCACATAAGTCAATATGAACAAGTTCTAGTGGCCTTGTAGTTGAGTATTCTTTAAACAAAGCTGATGGTATGATGAAAAAATAAGTGTCCGGTAGAATACTGAGAGGGGGGGTGAATCGGTATACTGAAAAACTGATACAAAGTTTCCAAACTCAAACTCAGTCAAACAAAGTAAACATATCTCAATCAAGATCAATATTCATAGGAATACTTCACATCAACCAGTTTAATTGTTATGGCAGTTTTAACAGTAAACAACTTCAACATTTATGTAAATCAACAATGCTTAATCATAACTCAACATATTAACTTCTCAATGCTTTTGCATAACATGCCTTATCATAAATTAAGCATATCAACAAATAAAGTCATAACCACAAAAGCATTCACCACTTGACACAAATGTTTATACGTGGAAAACCCAAATAGGGTAAAAACCATGGTGAGATGGAACTCACAAGGATAGCTATTTGAACTATTCTAAAGTTTGCCCTGTTAGGAGCCAAAGCCTGTTATAACTTTACAATAAGTCATGTTAAGAACAAATTCCGGTTAGGAATCCCCCGATTAAGGGATTTTACAAATATGCCTTGTCAAAAGTACAATACCCTGTTAGGAGTAATATCGCTGGAGGATTTAAGAATCCAAGCGAATGGACCACCTTTTTAGAGGATTTAATGAGTAACCAAGATTGTTAGAGCTCACCCGATTAAGGGATTTAACTTCTATTGTAATTATTAGAAAACAACAGTTTTGTTGATATGTCTAAATAACATTACTTTTGCTTGATCGGATCCTTCTATAACCTTCAATCTGCCTTCACTCAAAGTGCAGATCAATTCACCAATTTGGCAACTACACACTCAACAGGTTTTCTACCAATCTTGCCAACAAACTTTACAAACAACTTCATCGACCTTAAATAGAAATCAATTAGGTCGGTATTACAGCAAAAACCTAACTCTCATCATTGAGATTTCAAACAAGTTGGTACAATCTTGAGCGTTAGAAATTATGATAGTCTTCTTCACATTCTTCAAGACAATTTCAACCACTCCATGATCACCACTTCATCGGATTGTGTAACCCATCATGCGCTATGCATTAGATGCAATCCACTTTGCTCCTTCCCTAGACAAGAATAGATGCTCCAAAACAATTTGAATATATCCTCATTCAGATGATCACACGTGTCTCCATCATTACCACTTATTAGATAAACCATCACACTTGGTCAGTTAGGGTTTAACAGTTGATAGGGTTTTACCGGTTACATTACATAGAAAGGTTTAACCCTTTATATCGGTTCACCGATTCAACTCACAAATTGTGCATACCTGTTTACAACATGTTCCACAATGCTCTTTTACTGGTTACTTAGCCAATAGCAAAAACAACAATATTAGCAATATCATGAATACCATTGTCATTTCAATTGACATCAATGACAACATATCATTAATGCACTCTCTATGCAAAATACCAACAATATCCAAAAGCCAACAATCTCCCCCTTTGGTATTGATGGCAATACAAATATCAACGCCTCCGATTGCTGCTGAGATTGGTGAATAGGAATCCTAGTTTACATTACCAAGTATTCACCTTTCTTTGTCTATCTTCAGCCTACTGCTGGTTCACTTAATCAGACACATAATTCTTCTCTTCAATCACATAATTCTTCTCCCCCTTTGACAACAATGCCAAAGTGAAAGTAAAACATGTAATTCTACTCTCACTATGATGTTGATACTCCCCCTGTGGAATACATCCACTCCTTCATCTATCCATATGAGATTCTATAAGTAAGGCAGGGACTGATGCAATCAACATCATGCTCAACTAACTTCATGAAGAGGGACAACTCCAAATTGACTTCTAAGATACTCAAAACTGGTTTTAGGCAGAGGTTTGGTAAAGATATTTGCAAGCTTCTCTTTGGTAGAAACACGCTCCAAGATAACATCTTTACTTTGAACGTTTTCCCTCAAGAAGTGATATTTCAATTCAATGTGCTTAGTCCTTGCGTGCAAAACGAGATTTTTGGAAATGCTTATTGCACTTGTATTATCGCACAAAATATTTATAGGTTCAGAGATTTCGATCTTCAAACCTTCCAAAATGTGCCTCATCCACATAGCTTGTGTGAAATTCATATAAGCTGCTACATACTCAGCTTCAACAGTAGATTGTGAAGTGCAACTTTGCTTTTTGCTACTCCAAGAAACTAGCCTTCCTCCTAGAAAGAATGCTCCACTGGTAGTACTCTTCTGGTCATCAATGTTTCCTGCCCAATCAGCATCTGTGTGTGCTTTTAGGTCAAAATTTCCACCATATGGATACCATAACCCATAGTCAATAGTACCTTTTAGATATCTCAAAATTCTCTTGGTTTCCATCAAATGTGCCTCCTTAGGACTCTTCTGAAATCTAGCAACAATACCAACTACATGGGCATTATCCAGTCGACTGTGAACAACAAAGTGTAATTTGTCAATCATTGACCTATATTCCTTTTCATTTATAGACTTAGATGCATCATCTTTGGACAATTTACAACCTATAACCATTGGGGTTCCAACTGGTTTACAGTCACTCATACCAAAAGTTTTCAAAACTTTTTTCAAATATTTGGATTGAGTAATGAAAATGCCATTCTTCATCTGTTGTATCTGTAAGCCTATGAAATTTTTTTATTTCTCCTACTAATGACATCTCAAATTCATTCTTCATTACATCTGCAAAATAATTACTCATGTCATCATTACCACCAAATATAATGTCATCTACAAATACTTCACTGGCCAGTATTTCATCTCCTTCGGACTTGAGATAAATGTTGATGTCATCACTAGTTCTAGTAAAGCCTATCTTCATCAGATGAGTATGAAGTCATTCATACCATGCCCTAGGTGTCTGCTTTAATCCATACAAGGTTTTATGCAATTTGCATACCATGTCTTCCTTGTCTGTTAATGCATAACCATCAGGCTTCTCTATATAAACTTCCTCTTCCAGTATCCCATTCAAAAATGCAGACTTGACATCCATCTGGTATACCTTGAACTTCTTATAAGCTGCAAATGCAAGCAATGTTCTGACACCTTCCAGTCTTGCTACTAGTAATCTTCTCCTTCTTCTTGTGCGTAACCTTTGCAGACTAATCTTGCCTTATTGTGAATCATAGCACCATCTTCATTTAATTTTTTTCTGAACACCCATTTGGTACCTATAACATTATTGTTTACCAGTTGGGGTACCAGGGTCCAAGTGTTGTTCTTCTCAATTTGATCCAACTCCTCCAGAGCTTTCACCCAACGATCATCACCAAATGCCTATTTAGCACTTCTAGGTTCAAAGTTGGAGATCATGCAATAGTTCTCTCTTAATCTCCTTCTAGTTTGTACACCTGCATCCTTCTCTCCAATTATTTCTTCAGGGCTATGATTCAGTCTCACATACCTAGGTAAAACATGATCATTCTCTTCAGTGCAGCTTCATCATTGTCATCTTCCTTTGAATTCATTTGTTTCGGTTGAACAACTTCATCAAGATTTTCTTTACTAGTTTCTGATTTAACAGTTTCAGGTCCTAAAAACAGAATGCAAGGATCTTCATCCTTCTTCTCAGAACTGGTTCCTTTTGAAATTTTAGGACATTCATCTACATGAACATTAGCACTTTCAACAATTTTATGTGTCTAGTTGTTGAAGCATTTATAGGCCTTATTCTTAGTGGAATAGCTAAGAAATATGCCTTCATCACTCTTAGATTCAAACTGGCTTATTTAATCACCTCTTTTAATAAAACACTTGCTTCTAAATATTTTAAAATAGCTAACATCAGGTGATCTCCCATACCAGTACTCATATGGGGTCTTATCCTTACCTATTTTCACCAGAACCCAGTTCATTGATTAGATTGTTGTACTTACAACTTCTCTCCAAAATGTTTTTGATACACCTCTTTGTATCAACATAGTCCTAGAAACTTCAACCACTAACTAGTTGTTTCTCTCTGTTATACCATTCCACTGTGGTGTCCTTGGTGTAGCAAGCTGCCGCTTGATACCATTATCATCACAATATTTAGTGAACTCTATAGAAGTGAATTCACCGCCTTGATCTATTCTTAGACACTTTATCTTTTTGCCACTCTCTTTCTTAGTTAAGGCTCTGAATGCCTTGAATTTATCAAAAGCTTCATTTTTCTCCTTCAAGAATATGACCCACATCATCCTTGAACAATCATCAGTGAAGATCATGAAGTATCTGTCACCTTGAATGCTTCTTGTTCTAATTGGTCCACATAAATCAGTATGAACCAAATCTAACAAGTTCTCTGCTGAGAAAGACTTGCTCTTAAAAGTTGAAGAGGTCATCTTCCCTAATTGACATTCTTTACAAAGAGCATTAACCGGTTTGTCTAGCTGAGGCAGACCTCTTACAGTCTTAGACTTGCTTACTTTAATAATATTGTCAAAATTAATATGACAAAATCTCCTATGCCAAAGCAGCCTATCATCCATCTTTGCAATCAAACAATTGCTAACTTTAGGATTGAGATGAAACAAATTACCTTTGGTCTATTTACTGGTTGCAATCAATTCACCTTTGTTGTCAAAGATTTTGCATATACTATTTCTGAACTCTAGTGGGAATCCTCTGTCATTAAGTTGTGCCACACTAAGAAGATTGTTCTTTAGGCCTTCAACCCAGTAGACATTGTCAACACTTCTTTTCTCATTAAGAGATATAACTCATTTGCCTTTCACCATACAAGGTGAGTCATTTCCAAATCTGACAACACCGCCATCAAATTCCTTCAGGGAAAGAAATTTGCTCCAATCACCGGTCGTGTGATGTGAACAACCAATATCAATGATCCAATCATCAGAGTTATCCATTTTGGACACTAGGGCCTTCTGATCTGATATTTCTTCCTTAATGGCTACAAACACAATATCTTCACCATCATCATCAGATTCTTCATCAGTAGCACCACTGCGAATAACTACAAGACAATCTCTCTTTCCTTTGCCCTTATACTGCTTAAATTTGTCTCTTTTGTATTCATTTTCACCATTAGGGCAATTTGCTTCTATATGACCAATCTTGCTGCATGCAAAACATTTTAAAGGTAGCTTACCTTTATATTTACTGGTGTCTCTAGGAAGTTTTGCCAACAATGCTTCAAGATCCACTAAGTCATCATCATCTTCAACATCTCTGTTGGATATAGATTCATAGTTATGGTTGGTATCTCTACTTCTTCTCACAGATGGGTTAGAGACAGAAGCTCTAAATGCATATTCTGATCTCTGTACACTACCATGATAGCCGTTTAGTTCAAAAGCAGTAATTTTTTCAATAATAGAGTCAAGAGTTACCTTTGTCTTATCAATATATTTGAGCTCCTGAATAGCTACAACTTAGATATTATAGACCAGTAGAAGGGTTCTCGGTACTTTATTGATTACTATGGCATCTTCCACTTTCCCTCTTGCACTCTTTATCTCACTAACTATCTCTTTAATCCTTTGACTGTATTGCTGGATGTTCTTACCTTCAGACATTCTCATGTCGTCAAACTTTCATCTTAAACTCTCTTCTTTGGCAATATTAACATGTTCATCACTGCTATAAATCTCTTCTAATTTCTTCCGCACTTCATGTGCAGTTTCAAGACCATGAACATCTACATATTCAACATCAGATATGGAACTGATAATAGCTTCTAATGCATGGTGATTTTCTTCTTGTTCTTTCTTCTGATCATCAGTCAGGATTCTAATAGGTGTTGTATACTTATTTTCTATATGATCCCAATATTGACTACCAAGAATTTTAATGTAGATATTCATCCTGTCACTCCATATTCTATAGTTATCTTTGTTAAACTTCGGACCTTCTTTCTTCATCATGATCTACAAGATCTTTTCCTCAAGTTGTTAGGCTTTTAGATTAAGAGGACCTGAGTAGCTCTGATACCAATTGATGGTATGATGAAAGAATAAGTATCTAGTAGAATACTGAGAGGGGGGGTGAATCAGTATACTAAAAAACTGATACAAAGTTCCTAAACTCAAACTCAGTCAAACAAAGTAAACATATCTCAGTCAAGATCAATATTCATAGGAATACTTGACATCAACCAGTTTAACTATTATGGAAGTTTTAACAGTAAACAACTTCAACATTTATGTAAATCAACAATGCTTAATCATAACTCAACATATTCATTTCTCAATGCTTCTGCATAAAATGCCTTATAAAAAATTAAGCATATCAACAAATAAAGTCATAACCACAAAAGCATTCACCACTTGACACAAATGTTTATACGTGGAAAACCCAAATAGGTAAAAACCACAGTGAGATGGAACTCACAAGGATAGCTATCTAAACTCTTCTGAAGTTCACTATATTAGGAGCCAAAGGCCGTTAGAGCTTTACAATAAGTCCTGTTAAGAACTAATTCCGGTTAGGAATCACCTGATTAAGGGATTTTACAAATATGCCTTGTCAAAAGCACAATACCCTATTTGGAGTAACCTCACTAGAGGATTTAATGAGTAACCAAGCTTGTTAGAGCTCACCTGGTTAAATTATTTAACTTCTGTTGTAATTGTTAGAAAACAACAGTTTTGTTGATCTGTCTGAATAGCACTACTTTTGCTTGATCAGATTCTTCTATAACCTTCAATCTGCCTTCACTCAAAGTGTAGATCAATTCACCAGTTTGGCAACTACACACTCAATAGGTTTCCTACCAATCTTGCCAACAAACTTTACAAACAACTTCATCGACCTTAAATAAAAATCAATTAGGTTGGTAACACAACAAAAACCTAACTCTCATCATCGAGATTACAAACAAGTCAGTACAATCTTGACCGTTAGAAATCATGACAATCTTCTTCACATTCTTCAAGACAATTTCAACCACTCCATGATTACCACTTCATCGGACTGTGTAACCCATCACGCGCTATGCATTAGATGCAATCCACTTTTCTCCTTCCCTAGACAAGAACAAACACACCAAAATGATTTGAATATATCCTCATTGAGATGACCACATGTGTCTCCATCATTACCTCTTATTAGATAAACCATCACACTTGGTCGGTTAGGGTCGAACAACTAATAGGGTTTTACTGGTTACATTACATAGAAATGTTTAACCCTTTATACCGGTTCACCAGTTCAACTCACAAATTGTGCATACCAGTTTACAACATGTTCGACAAGGCTCTTTTACTAGTTACTTAACCAATAGAAAAAACAACAATATCAGCAATATCATGAATACCATTACCAGTTCAATTGACATCAATGAAAACATATCATTAATGCACTCTCTATGCAAAATACCAACAATCTCCAAATGCAAACAAAAGCTTACTTTAGTTTTCTTCCCTCTTTGACACTCATCACAGAAGGTGCTTGATGGCTTAATAATTTGAGGTATTTGTCTTACTTACCCTTTCTTTCTTACCTTAACAAGGTTATAAAAATTGATGTGACCTAGTCTTGTATGCCATAACCAACTCTCATCAACCTGTCCCATCATACATTGAGACCCAAAGTGTTCCTTAAGATTATATACATTGTCATCTGTCCTTTTTCCTCTAGCAACAAGTTGACTACTACTCTCTTTTCTGATTCACAACCCTTGGAATAAAATGTAACTTTATATCCTTTGTCACACATTTGACTCACACTTAGAAGATTGTTCTTCAAACCTTCCACATGATATACATCATGTACTTTTAGCTTGCCATCAATGTGTAGTGTGTCTCTGCCCTTGATTTTGATTGAAGAATTATCTCCAAACCTCACTGAGCCACTATTCCAATCTTCAAGATTAATGAATTTCTTCTTATCACCAGTCATGTGGATGGAACACCCATTGTCAACTACCCATAAGTTTTTCCTTTCAACATGTAGGACAATTTGAACAATCAAACTTGACTAAGTCAAGTATCTTTATCCTTTTATTCCCAAACTTGTTTGGTTTCTTTCTTCTTTTATATCATCCTATTCTGTTCTAGTTTTGCATTAGGTTTAGATGTTGACACTATCATCTCTTGCTTAGTTGTCTTAAGCATGTAAAATGTGTTACAATGTGGCCTAAGTTTTGACAATGAAAGCATTTTACATTTACATTGAATGATGAATTTGGAAAATCTATTGTAGGGCTGAAACATATTTCACCTACATTCATAACTTATATGATCATACCCATTACAATGATAACAAATAACATTCATATCCCTAAGATCAACAAATTTATTTTTACTTTTAAAACTAGGAGGAGACCTATGCATAAGCTTACAATCAACAATTCTATGACCACAAGTATTACATTTATAGCAGTAGCCATGGAATTGAGGTACATACCACTCATTGTTGAAGTTGTTTCCCATTTTTCTCCTTGGAGCAGTATAGTTAGGTCTTCTTGAGCTCTTCCCTTTTGTATCTGTTGTTCTTAAAATCTGATTCCCCTTCAATGCCCTTAAAATAATACAATCTAAAAAGAGTTCCGAGAAGACATCAAGGATAAAGAGATTCCAAAGACAACATATGACAAGGTTTGGTTAGACCTTCTACACTTCAGGCTTTTCTTCGAGCCCAGGTGGGTATACCCTTTGTGAATTAACTTCACACTCTTAAGCAACAAATCCACAGCAAACCAGTCCAGAAAACCAGTAGATTTATTCACCTTGAAAAACAATTGAAAACAAAGGATGAAACAATACTCAGCTTCAGCATATTTGATCAACAAAGCATGCAATAAACAGCTTCGATTAATACCAGTGCTTTATCCAAGGCTACAGAGTCACTCAAACTCAAATAAAACTCCTGAAACAAAATATCTCTATACTTCCCATCAACTTGGTTTCCATTTATCCTTGCAAATGCCTAACACCAACAAGAATTCAATCATTTCAAACTAAACTATGGTCCTCAAAATTCAAAGCTTCTCCCAAAGTATTTACTGGTAGTGATCATGCATATTTAATTTCCCTCCTAAAGAGAAAAGCTAAAAACACCCATACTGAGATTGCCTTACAATTTCAATCAAACAGAAAAATCCTGGACTATTCAGAATGAAAATAGTAAATAAACTTAAGGACAAGATTGAAGACGACACAGAGCTTTACTCAAAACTGACGGCCTGTATATTGATATTCATTTGAAAAGATTTTACAAAAGTCTGATTCTCCATTAAACTTTGGAAAAGCTCAGATAATATTTCTGCAGCATTTTCTTACAAAATTTTGTGATCCCCTTCTCTCTAGTCCTGGTATCCATTTATAACAATATGGATGCACAAAGCTTCAGACTTCTCACGGAAAGTTTGTTACAATTATTTCAAAAATTGAAGAGGTTACAATTTTTGCGTGAATCAGTTATGTGTTCTTTTCAGATTCCCCAGCAGTCTGTTCAACGGGTTATTCAGTTGCAACCTCTTCTGGCTCTTCAGGGGCGCTCTCCAACTGCTCCGGATCTCGAGTGGAATATTTAACTCCCCACTCACTATATGTTTCCTTTGTCGGCCATACAAAACTAATCACATCATTCTTAACTTTAGTCAACCTTTTCCAAGAATTCCTCAGTTTGTTGACTTCTGAGTTAAGAAAAGTATAGTGTGATTTAATTCTTTCTATTTCCTGTATGGTTATAACAAAGAAAGAGGTATCATCTAGATCAATGATTCCTTTGACCCTTGCTGACAGCTTGGCATCCATCTCATTGAGCCATATCTGCTTATCTTTCAGCTGATCTGGATTGGCAAAAATTCCTGGGAGCAACTCAAAAACCTGATCAGTGTATTCCTTTTTGCATAAATTGACCTTCCTATCCACATTGTCTACATCTGCAGCCAATTGCATCAAAACTTTAGCAACATTAGAGGTAGACTTTATAATAGGATTGGCCCTTGCTTCATCACAGGAAACACACATGAACTCTAAATCTTGCTCCCTAGGCCTCCATCTGTCAAAAATGGGTGTCAAAATGGCCTTATCTCTTCTTAATTCAGTCCATATCTCCATGACCTTTCCTACACTATTGTGAAGGAGTGAGGCATTTATAGTGTCTGCAAAACTGGAGATTGTGGCTTTTATCTTCTCCTCATACTTCCCTGCATAATAGGCCTGAGTCTGTTTTAGATTCTCCAATTCTTGGGGAGTTATCTCAATCATTTGAGAGCTAGAAGGCGCAGGAGATGGTGGGAGCTCAATGATGGGGCTAGTAGGTGGAGGTCTTGCAGGAGAAGAAGTGATCATTAATGTTGGAGACTCACCTTGTTGGCGTTGTCCTGCCAGCTGGCTCTGCAATTTAGCAATAATGCTATCCTTGCCTCTTATCTCCTCCTTAGCACTATCATAAGCCTTCAAAACCGTTTCTAGTTTAAGCTGGAGGGCCTCCTTTTCTTTGGCTTCCTTTTCAGCCACTGCAACACTAAATTTGGCAGTCTCTAACATAGTGCTAGCAGCCTCTACTACCCCTGTACTTTCTACTCTTTTAATCATCAGTCCACCAATGTGACTTGTCCCTGAGGTATCTTTACCTTTCTTATCCTCATTTCTTTTAAGGGACCACATGACTAGTGCAGCATTGTCCTTACTAAATGTAACCCCTTCCATGGGTTTGGTCTCCTTTCTTACTGCATCCAGCACCAGAGCATCAGCAATATTCCACTCTGGTAAAATGAGCACTCCAGCTTGTGCTACTAGATCCCTTCCCTGTTCAGGAGTGATGGTTTTGAATTCTTCCATCATCTCTTGTTTTATTTCTTCCTCCACTGAGGCTGGATCTTTATTAGGTTGTTCTGCCTTTCTTGCTTCACATCTAGCATTATATTTATCTATATGCTGCTTCCAGATAAATTGCATGAATGCTTCAGATGTGACAAAGCTATCATCAGCTAGAAAGGCACTAGTGGCCTTCTTTATCTCAGGATCCCACTCCTGGCCTTTGAGTTCAGTTGAAGTGATGTCCATCTGTACTTCAGCGGGCTCTTCTGGCATCCCTTCTTCCACTTCATCATAGGTGTATGCGATCTCCCCCAAGCTGCCCAACTGAGAGAGGTATTCAGTTGCTGCTTGCTCATCTCCTATGTGGAGAGGGGATTGGGATGGGGAATACAGGGGTGTATCTGATTGCTCTTCCTTCCCCACCCTCTGCTTCTTTGGGCTGTCCTGGATGTCAATGACTTCTTGTACTTTCCTTTCCTTTGGATGAAGAGGGTTCCCCTGTTGTAGACACCAGCACACTATAACCTGCTTTCTTATGCAGGGTGTAATCACCAGGAGGGATTGCTTTAGTGGAAGCTGATTTTCCCAAAATCATTCTTGTTTTTTCAGGGTTATTCTTAATTACAACTTCCCTCTTCTCCTTTATTGTTTGCATCACATCCTCAAAGCAAATAATCAAAAATTTTATCTTCTCTTCTAATGGGAAGAAGCTAGACAATGGGTCATAGCTAGCATCAAATTGATGCACAAAATCCAGGGCCTTCCTGTAAGCCACCCACTTTTCCTTTCTCAACTCCTGTTCATCTAAATCAAATTCATTCCTGATGAGGTTTTCAGGAAAGTGGAATTGATGAGGCCTACCTCTGCATGCTACTTTCTTCTAGAACACACCATTGTAAAAGTCCTCTAGATCAGCACATCTAGACACTGCAGTGGACAAATGGTAGGGTTTGAGGAAATCCTCAAAACATTTCCAGCCTCCCTTGGTGATTACAAATTGGTGGGCTACTGTAGCTGCAGGGAAAATAGTCCCTTTACCTCTGCCTGTTAACTCTGCCTCTTGCAGGTCACCAATTTGTCTGAGAATCTCAGCTATTCCTACTTTGAGGGGGACCTGGTATGGTAACAAAAATGGGGTGCCTCTGAAACCAAAGACTCTGAAAACTGTGGAGACTGGATACAAGTACATGTCACCTCAATTATGAACTATCTTGATATTCTCTGCGAATTCTTTTGGTCTTAAGAACTCCAGAAGAACCTTGGGGACTCTTGGGTTGTCAGAGCAAAGGAGAGTCCTTATTTTGGATGCAAAATATTTATCGAATTTTAGAAAACTAGCATCCTCTCTGTCCCATGACAACACAGTACTCCATAGTTGTACCGGCATCTTCTCTCCCTCCTTTTCTTTTACCAGGTCCATTCCACTGGCGAAATAATCACCACCTTTGAAGAAAAAGAGGTGCATCAAGAGTGAATACCACCCAAATGGCCTATCCACCTTTCCATTCTTTATCCCTATCAACCCTCCATGGATAGCATCGGCAATATAAGAAGCATAATCAAATGTAATAGCAAGAGAAGGATTCAAAATTTGAACAATCATTAGCAAGTAATGGTTTGGCATATTCGATTCAGCATCCTCTCCTAGAACTTGGCAAAGTGCCCAATACATCCCTTTTGCCCTCAAGGTAAACATACTTAATGAAAAAGACTCTTGTGTGTTGGGCCCTACAACTGCTAACCCTCCTACTTTCAGAAAAAGTTCTTTGAGAGGCCCATTCCTGAGATGACTCCTCTGTGCCCTGTACACCTGAGCTAATTGTGTGAAGTTTATAGGTTCCAAGAAGTTGGTAAACTCACTGAGCCCAAATGCTGTTCTCAATTCTTTTGCATTAATCTCCACGAGAGTTTTTCCATTTACATCCCGGATGCACCTTGTAACTGAATCATAATTCAATGCCATTTGGGTTAACAAATCTGTATCCATGAACACCCCTGGGACTACCAATTTCCCAACATCTAATTCCCAAATGCTATTTTGAGGAGCAGGAGAATTCCTCATCCCAAATCCGACTCTAAATAACCCCAACCCAGACAGTCCAACCTGTGGGTCTCTTAACCAATTACCCTTGTCATATAATCCTTCTCCAATCTTTAGACGGGGAGCCCTGGGTACTAACTCTTTGGCCTTAGATGCCTGGTTGGTTGACAGCGTCAACTGTTCTAAAAAGTCATCACACACACTTCTTTCTAAATAATCAACTTTACCAGAAAATTCCCTTTTAGGAGCCATTTGCAATACAACCAGATGAATATCACTTCTTAAACACTTCTGTAATACAAGAATAATTCCACTTGTTACAACACACAAGAATAGCTGCAAAATAAGAAAGAACCTGATGCTTGCTTGAAGGAATTCGTTCTGCAACTGATTCACCTTCTCTGTATTTGCAAAAGATAACTCTGCGTTACTCTTCTGCAAAATCCTTTTAAAAGATCTCTATACTTGGTTGTTAGGAAATCAAATGCTTGTACTCTGGGCCTTAATTATAACATTGATTCCGCATGCTTCGGCCGTCCCTTCAAAATCGAATTCATACGAGAATTCATATTTTAATTCCAACGGGTCGCAGCCTTCCTGCAAGTGTCTCACTGTGAATTGCATTTTGACGGCTTTGTCTTTAGTCTGGGTCCCATCTTCCTATTGGCTACATAATACCACGTGACATCTGATCATTGGTTTAGAAAATCCCTTCACATTCTGTTTTGATACTGGTCGAATGTATCCCTTTATACTGTGGCGGGCCCATGTTTTTCCCTTTTTGCCATGTCATCATCATGACACGTGGACGGCCCTCGTTAACTCTCGCTGTTTCGCGGCCTTAAAAGGTGAGCACCTCACCCTTGCAAAATAGCGCGGGCCGTTGGATCATCTTTCAAGTTGATCACCTTTTAATCCTTCGAAAAGGTCCTCAGGAATGGTGGGCCCGCTGAGTCGTCACTAACACCTGGCATCTAGTCACCTACTGTGCTGATTTGTCGCTCTGTCACTCACCAGAAGAAGAACCATGGGGGCCCCACTTTCGTCTCAACAGGTCTATCTCCTACATCATCATCAAGACACGTGGACGGCTAATATTCATTCTCGCTATTTCGCGGCCTTAAAGGGCGAGCACTTAACCCTTGCGAAATAGCGCAGACCGTCAGATCTTCTCTGCAGTCAATCGGTGTTTAACCCCTTAAGAAGGCTCTCAGAGATGGTGGGCCCACGGACACGCCATGGACACCTGGCACCTTGTCACTTTCGGAGCCGACCTGTCACATTTTCATTTGTCAAGCAGGAACCATAGGGACCCACAGTTTCCTTTTAGACCACGTGTCATCAAGACATGTGGACGGTCCTGGTTAACTCTCACTATTTCGCGGCCTTAAAAGGTGAGCACCTCACCCTTGCGAAATAGCGCGGGCCATTGGATCATCTTTCAACTTGCTCAGCATTTAAACCCTGTTAGAAGCTTTCAGAAAAGGCGGGCCCACGGACACGTCATGGACACCTGGCGCCTTGTCACTTTCGGAGCTGACCTGTCAATTTTTCATTTGTTGGAAGGAGCCATGGGGTCTCAATGAATTGTAAGAGTTGTCCCTGCCAAGTCATCTCCACCTGTGAGCTGACTCATCTTTGGGGCCCACTTTTGAACTTTAATCTTAACCCGCTGACTGTGGCGACTTGTGCCACGTGCTGCCTTCTAATACGCCAGAAGAAAACCACAGAGGGGGGGGGCCCTACCTTCTTTGACGGCCACATCATTTACTTCCTCAGCATGACACATGGACGGCTGATATTCATTCTCGCTATTTCGCGGCCTTAAAGGGCGAGCACTTAACCCTTGCGAAATAGCGCCGACCGTCGGATCTTTCCTCAAGTCGATCGGCGTTTACTAGGCCCGACACTTTAGAAGGAAATAAAACAAGGCAAAATTTTTTCAAATAATCAACATAACCGCCTAGGTAAATAGCAAGGGGGAACACTTCCTATGACCCCGAGACCCATGACTTAAGTGGAATAAAGTAACGACAGAATAGAAACCAGGGGACCTAACACAAAAGATAAAATCTAAAACTTGAAAAACCCTTAAACCTTCTAGGTTTAGAACAAAGCTGAAGCACTTGGGACCACACCCTATTCGAATATTTTCAAAGTACCATGGCCAATTATGGGGAAAGAAGAACCCAGTTTTAAAACAGTGATAACAACATCCTTAACTCTAGTGAAGCCTTCATCATTTATCTAGGCTTTTCCTTTAAGATCGGTATGTTGGTTCATTGACTGGTTCTTTGTAGCGGCAACATATGTCTTCTTCTCATTTTCCATGTTGATGGTGAATGTTTGTTTGACTTCACTTTCACTTGAAGAGCTGAAATTTATCTTCTTCCTTGATGAATCTTTACTATTAGAACACTGTCCATTTTTAAATCCAACACCATTGATGTCCTTGTTGTGCTTCTTATTACTTAACATTTTGTCTAAAGCTTCAGTGTTGCCACCATACTTAATTCTCATGTTGAGTTCATCCTTATTCTTTTCCAATTCATTTCTCATATTTACAAGGTCTTCTTCCAATTTTTAACACTCATTATCCTTTCTTTATAGGTTTGATTTTGTTACTTCATACATCCTCTTTTCTTCTTCCAACTGAATCTTCAAATCAGAAATTATTTTCTTTGATTCCTCAAGAGATTTGTTCAGCGGGTCTTGTTCTTCAGCAGTAGCATTCTTGTACTTTTTATATTCTTTTCTTACCTTTCTAAGTTCTTCTAGTGCACTCACAATTTCACCTTCAAGGTCTACTACAACTTCAATTTCCTCTTCTTCATCATCAACAAATAACTTTTCTTGTACCATAAAGTGATTTATTTCTCTTTCAGTATCTTTGCAACAAACTTCAAAGACACTTTCTTCATCAAAGTCATCATCTTCAATTGTGTAAGGACTGATTTTTCTCCTAAAATTTCTTCTCCTTTGTATATAAGAATTCTTCATCTTTTCTTTGCCAAGAGCCTTCTTGTTTTTCTTTTCATCTTCATCCTTTTCTCCATAAGGGAACTTAGAAGCAAAGTGTCCAATCTTGCCACAGTTGAAACATTTGAAAGATAATTTACCTTTGTACTTTCCTGAACCTCTTTTGAGTTTCCTTACAAAATTTTCTACAATATCATTAGAGTCATTTTCATCCTCATTTGTAGCTTGTTCTTTTCCTTTCTGTGTGGTATTGAAAGCAACCTCTGTCTTTGATGTTTCTCCTCCTATTGTTCTCATTTCATAAGCCGATAAGGAGCCAAATAATTCATCCATAGAGAATGTTTTTAAGTCTTTAGCTTCCTCAATAGTAGAGACCTTTGTGTCATACTTTTCAGTTAATAATCTCATAACCTTCTTGACAGTAACTTCATCTTTGACATCCTCTCCAAGTCCTCTTATAGCACTCACAGTCTCATCTACTCTTCGCATGTAGTCGGCTATGTTCTCCTCTTCTTTTATTTTTAGGTTTTCAAACTGGTCTCTTAGATTGTGTAGTTTGACTTCTTTCACTTTGGTATATCCTTCATATATCTTCTACAACTTGTCCCAAGTTTCTTTTGCTGATGTGTAATGCATGACTTTGACAAACCGCTTAAGATTGCATTCTTAGCTTTGGAATTGTTCTCATATTCTCTTTTAGCATCAGGTTCATTGAGGAACGATATAACCATTCTTTACTGAAATCCAAATATCAAAACCTAGGGAAGATAGGTAGGTTTCCATTCTTCTACTCTAGAAGGCATTGTTGGTGCCATCAAACATAGGTGATTTAGAGGGGGACTCATTCCTATCCATTGTGTTCACAAAGCAGGATCTACCCAAGATAGAGAAAGATTTTACTATAAGGGAACCTGGGGCTCTAATACCGATTAAAGAACACAAATGGATACTGAGAGGGGGGTGAATCAGTGTATTCTAAAACTTTTAATTATGTGTGCAAATATTGACTACAAATTAATTAAGAACATATACACACACAAATCAAACCACAACATTGAATATATGAGGAAAACCCAATGTGGGAAAAAAACCTCGGTGAGAATAGTTGTTAAAGTCTACTTCTCCAATCTAGCCTCATAGTAAATAATAGTTTACAATGTTTAGGACACCAACCCAAGGAGCACCAGCCCTTGAAATTTAGGGTACCTACCCAAGGAGAACCAACCCTTGATTTTATGAGCACCTACTCAAAGGAGAACCTACCCCTTCTTTGAGAACCCACTTAAAGATTTACAGTGATTGATTAAGTTTACAATGTAATGACAAAGCCTTGTTAAAAATGAGTTTTGTAACACTTACAAATTCCTCATATCTTGAGAATGACTTTTTCTGCTTGCTGAAGTTTTTTTCCTCTCTTTCTTCTCCTTCCCATGTCTAGTTATCTTCTTCTCTGTGCTACAAAATTACACTCTATAATGCTATGTTCTTTCTCTATTTTTGTGGATGTCTTCTGTTAGAGTAAAGTATTTAATTAACTTTACTCTCCTCTTAAGATTTCTCTTTATGCATATATTAGTCATTTAATAATTAATATTTAATTATTAAATGCACACACCTTAGGGTTAGGTTTTCCTTTCGGTGTTGATCTCCTTTATAAGGATTGATCTCTTGTATTTTTCATTCTTCTTGATTCATTTTTCTCTGATAATAAATCTTTCACTTTGTCAGAGCCAAAACCCTTGTATTCGTTCTCTCTCTTTCTCTGTGACAGGTTTCTTGCATGCAAGTTTCTTTGGGTTCTATGGATTTGTATTTCTCAAATCCTACATGGTATCAGAGCCATATCTGCTGCAACTTGTTTAGACTTTTGAAAGATTTTGAGATCTAGGTTTTGGTTGCACCAGATCTGTGTTTGTCTTCTGTTTTTTATTTTGGAATAGGGGGTATTTTTTTCAGTGCACTTTGAGCCCAAACGGACCTCATTGTTGAGCTCGCAGCGCCCAAAAACCCCTATTTTCATATAAAATTTGTCCGATTTGGACACAGTTGCTCCAGAAGGTAAAAAAAATTTTGCCCCAAGGCCGTACGACCCTAGGGCACGCAGTTCGAGGCATGAAAAATCTTTTAAAATAAATAAATTAATTAATTAATTAAAAAAAACACAGTTTTTTAAACACCACCAGGTGCCTCCAGTTTTAAACTAGCGTGCCACCGGTGTGCAACCTGGCAGCCCCTGCCTGGCCACCACCGCGCCGCCCATCGACGCTCACCGCCCGTGCGCCGCCCGCTGTCCGCCAACACCAACCACGTCGCCCCCGTGCCCCCCCCATGCCGCCCCAGTGCCACCGGCCCCTTGCGTAAGCTCCTGGTCGCCCAGCGGACCAGGGGCCTTTTTTTTCAGCCCTTGAGGGCTATAAGGGCCCCTCTGGGCTTTTTTAGAGCTATTTTACAAAATCAGACATAAATTGGGCGTCCGATCTCTGTTTTTTGAAAATGAATAGGTGTTGGAAAGCTGATTCCGAGCCTATTCTCATGGTGCAAGAATTTTTTCTGATTTTTCCAATTTGATTGTATTTTATCGTAGTCAAAGTTCGATGAGCCTTTTTGCACTCCGAGGGGCATAACTTGCTCGTTTTTGCTCCATTTTTTGAAAGCGAATAGGCATCGAAAAGGTGGTTCTGTGCTCTTTCCAGATCTGCAGTCTATTTCATTAGTAAATTCTTCAGGTGCTCATAATTTTGTCTCAACCAGTTACTGCTCATTATCATTTTTAGGCTTTCAGTTTGTACTGGGGATTAGTTTTTTGCATTATGGGGGGGGTGTCTTTTCTTGCTTTCTGTTATTTACATTAGAAAACCACTTCATTTTTTGCATTGTGGGGGGGTGTCTTTTCTTTCTTTCTGTTATTGACATCAAAAAACCAGAATCTACAAACACCAAAACAATAAAACCCCTTCTGCATCTTCTATCTAGTTCTGAAAGACCACTTAATAATAATTAAAAAATTCAGAGCAGTTGAGACACAGTTCACAGGATGGCTGATAGACCTATTGACTCTCTCACACTGCATAATTACCACACTTGGAAGGGTCGCATGATGACTCTTCTCCAGTCTCGAGGGTTATGGTCCTATTTGGATGAGGTTCAGCCTCAGTTGACACGTCCTTTTGAGGTTATGCAGCATAGGAACAATATGGATCGGGCTATGGGATTGATGGCTTTACACATTTCTGACAGTATCCAGTTTCATCTTGAGGGTTGTCTCACTCCTCGAGCCATTTGGACCAAGTTTGAGGGAGTTTTTGGTACTGTCAACGAGTTCAGAGCTTTGCAGCTTGAGGTAGAGTTAACTTCCTTGGTACCTGATTCATTTCCTTCTATTGAGGACTTTCTGATGAAGTTCAAACAACAAAGATCTATCTTGCAGGGTTGTGGTAAGACTAAGACTGATACAGAGTGCATTTTCCTGATTCTCTCCAAGCTTCGAGGTCCATTTCAGATCTTCTTTTCAACCTTCTATTCCACCATGGATGCCTTGAGAGCTCGCCATGTCATGCCTTCTTTTGAGGTCTTTTGTGATCGTTTGACTCGTGAGCAAGCTAAGCTTAAGTAGTTGGATTCACTTTCAGGTTCACAGAACCAAGCATTGGTAGCCCAGTCCTCCAAAGGAAAACAAAAGTAGAAATCGAAGCCTAAGAAAGATTCAGAGGCTAGTGAGAATCCCTCCAAGCCACCACCTAAGTCTAATTCAAAACCACAGTTCAATTCTAAAAAGGGCAAATCTTCAAAGTCTGGTGAGTCTTCCTCCAAGACTAAGAAGAACTCTGGTGATCCTTGCAGTTTTTGTGGCAAAGAGGGACATCCCATTTCCAGGTGTTGGAAACGTTTAGAGGCTTTGGAGGAAGCCATGCAACAGCATAATATCAGTGCACCTCAGCCTCCTTCACAGCCCACCGGGAAAGGTCATGCTCTTTCTACATGAGCATTGTCCTTAGCATCCACTTGGATTCTAGATTCTGGTGCCTCTCACCATATGAAACACACAGAGGATTTGGTCACTGCTCTTGCCCCTACAGGCACTAGACATATTGCAGTTGGTGACTCAGCACAACTTTCCGTTCAGGGTTCCAGAACTGTTTCATTGGATGGTGGTTGTCTACAGGATGTGCTTTTGGTTCCTGACATTTTGACAAACCTTCTATCTGTTTATCAGATTTGCCACTCTGGCTCTGGTAAGACAGTTGAGTTCTCACCTCATGATGTGGTTATTCGAGATCTTCATGATCTTGACTTGGTTGTGGCTACTGGGAGTGTGGATTCTGCATCTCACTTATATAGCTTTGATGGCTTTAAGAGTTCAGACACTGTTGGTTCCTCTCTTATAGCACATGCAGATTCAGTGAGCAGGCTTTGGCATGATCATTTTGGCCATGTCAATTACAGATATCTATAGCAGATGAGTACACAGGCACTTGTGATTGGGCTTCCACAGATTTCTTGTACTGATGGTGTATGTCGTGGTTGTGTCCTTGGCAAACATCATCGAGATCATTTTCCTAAGGGTCAAGCCTCTCATGCTAGGGCAGCCCTAGAGTTGGTACACAGTGATCTTATGTCCTTTACGACTCCTTTTTCAGGGGCCTGTTATGTACTCACTTTTATTGATGACTTCTCCAGACGTACATGGGTGTACTTTCTTAAGTACAAGTCTGATGTCTTTGACTCATTTAGAAAGTTTAAGACATTTGTGGAGAAGCAATCTGGACTTTCTATCAGAGGATACGCACAGATAATGGGGGGGAGTATGTAAATCAGGCTTTCAGAGATTTTTGCACTGAGCATGGTTTACAGCATCAGTTTACAGTTCCTTATACCCCTCAACAGAATGGTGTTGCTGAGAGAAAGAACAGAACCTTACGGGAGATGGCAAATTGTATGATACAGTCTTGAGCTATGAGTTCTTCCTTTTGGGCTGAGGTAGTCAATTGTGCCAATTATATTTAGAATCGGATGCCACATAAGGCATTGCGACATATGACTCCTGAGGAGGCTTGGACCCATGTCAAGCCTGATGTTTCTTCATTCCGAGTTTTTGGTAGTGAGGCTTGGGCATTTATTCCTGATGCTCAGCGGAAAGCCATGGAGAGGAAGAGCTGACCACTCATATTTGTTGGCTATTGTGAGGATGTTAAGGCATATAGGTTGTTTGATCCTGATTCTAGAGAGGTCTTGTTTCGGCGGGATGTCCAGTTTGATGAGTGCTATCCTCAGATGGATTCTCCATCACCAGCTTCTCCCTCATTGCCTACTCCTTCCTCTTCATCTCTTGAGGATTACTTATCTCTTGAGGATGATGTAGATGATGATCCACCATCTCCACCACCACCAGTTGCTCCATCTTTGTCGAGGTGGGCCCGTGACACTGTTGATGCAGCTGGTTCTTTGGTAGGTGATCCTTCAGATACTCATCGCACTCGTGCTCGGACATCTAGTTCTAGTCTTTTGAGTCATGCCCTTTCAGATGATCCTCAAAAATTTTCAGAGGCGACAGGACACCTTGAGTGGGATAGGGCCATGGATGAGGAGTATTCTTCTTTGATGAAGAATCATACTTGAGATCTTTGTCCTCTTCCTAAGGGAAGAAAATTGGTTCGGTGCAAGTGGGTGTATCATACCAAGTATGCTGCAGATGGTTCTATTGACAAGTATAAGGCACGTCTTGTTGCAAAGGGGTTTTCTCAGGTAGAGGGTATTGACTACTCTAAGACCTTTTCTCCTATTGCCAAGATGAATTCTATATGCCTGGTACTTTCACTTGCAGCTTCACAGGGATGGACAATGTTTCAGATGGATGTGAAGAGTGCCTTCTTGCATGGAGACCTACATGAGGAGATCTATATGGAGCAGCCTCAGGGTTTTGTGCAGGACACTTATTTGGTTTACAGACTTCGACATTCATTATATGGTCTCAAACAAGCCCCCAGGGCTTGGTATGAGAAGATGGACTCCTTCTTGCTTTCCTCTCACTTCACACACTGTCATTCTGATCACACAGTCTATATTCAGCATCAAGAGGGTGATCTTTTGATTCTAGTGCTATATGTAGATGATCTCATCATTATAGGTAGCTCATCCTCCATGATTCAGAGTGTTCAGAGAGATTTGATGGAGTAGTTTGAGATGACAGATCTTGGTCTCTTGCACTTCTTTCTGGGTCTATAGGTTATTCAGTCTTTGGATGGGATTTCCATTTTTTAGGAGAAGTATGCTCTTGATATGCTTCAGTGATTTGGCATGCTTGATTGCAAGTCTGCCCCCACTCCATTTCAGTCAGGTTTTGTTTTGTCTTCCACTTGCTCTACTCCTTCAGTAGACCCCACTTTATGTAGGCAGTTGGTTGGCAGTTTGTTGTACCTGACCCATTCTCATCCTGATCTTTCCTTTGTGGTTGGCCTTGTCTCTTGGTTCTCCCATGATCCTCATGAGAGCCACTGGCAAGCAGCCAAACGTATTTTGAGGTACATTCGGGGCACCACTCATTATGGCATTCACTACACTTTAGGATCCCCTCACATCATTGGCTTCATTGACTCCGATTGGGCTGGTGATGTCAATGATTGGAAGTCTACTTCTGGCTTCATTTTTTGCCTTGGTTCTGGTCCTATCACATGGTCTTACAAGAAGCAATCTGCTATTGCATTATCATCTACAGAGGCTGAGTACTGTGCAGCAGTGTTAGCTAGTCAAGAGGTTTTATGGCTTCGGCAGTCGATGATAGAGTTTGGGTTTCCTCCAGATTGTTCCACTATTCTTTGGTGTGACAATCAAAGTGCCATTCACATTTCTCGCAACCCAGTGGAGCATCAACAGACAAAGCACATTGAAATCCACATGCACTTCATCAGGCAGTTGATTCAGGATGGTTCTCTCATATTGGAGTACATTCCTACAGAGGAGCAGGTTGCAGACATCTTCACTAAACCTTTGGCATCTCTACGCTATCTTCAGTTGCGCTCCATGCTTGGGGTGAAGGTAGTTGTCCTTGGGGGGTCTCAGTGAGGCCTTCCTTCCTTCATGTTTTCTTTTCAGCATGATTCTTTATCTCTTTTTGGAGAGGATTTTTTTCCCACTGGGTTTTCTCCTTTACTCCGCTTTATAGAGATTTTCTTGTATTCGGGTACCTGATCAGGCCTTGTTGCCGGGACCCTCTTTTGCATTGTAGTTCCTTTGCTTTCTTATGCATTGTTTGTAGTTGCATTGTAGCTCATCTTAAGGGGGGGTGTTAGAGTAAAGTATTTAATTAACTTTACTCTCCTCTTAAGATTTCTCTTTATGCACATATTAGTCATTTAATAATTAATATTTAATTATTAAATGCACACACCTTAGGGTTAGGTTTTCCTTTCGGTGTTGATCTCCTTTATAAGGATTGATCTCTTGTATTTTTCATTCTTCTTGATTCATTTTTTTCTGATAATAAATCTTTCACTTTGTCAAAGCCAAAACCCTTGTATTCATTCTCTCTCTTTCTCTGTGATAGGTTTCTTGCATGCAGGTTTCTTTGGGTTCTGTGGATTTGTATTTCTCAAATCCTACATCTTCTTCTTCCTGCTACAACTTCACTTTGCAGAAATTTTTTGTTCTTGCAATGTTCCAAATTTTTTCACTTCTATAAATTTCTCTAATTTTCTTGGCACCAACATAATTGTCTACAACATTTCACCTACACAGTCGACTAGATGAGATATTTATATTTCCACCTCTATTACTATCTCAACAAACACACCTACCAATATCAAATCTCATCACACCTACTATTCAATTCAATCGTCAGAGATTTCTTCTTCTGCAAGCTTGAATATTTTATTCAAGTCATTTTTCTTGGAAATCTACAACTCTAGAGATTTTATTCTATGTCCTAAATCTGATCTCATATCGACTGCCTGAATTAAATGCATCATGTATGTCTTCAAATCTTAATGTGTACTTAAATTACTAAGTTTAGTAATATTTATCTGCCCAAAATGATTTAGAAACCTTCCTTGAGCCACACAACCTGTGTGCAACTCGGTCACAATTAATGCATTTTCCATCCTCTGTCGACCTACCATGAAAAGATTGACAACTACCACACTAGAATCCTTCATCACCAACTTATGCATATCTGATTTGTTCTCTATTCATCAGGGAGCCTCATGTCTTCATATTTTTCATCTAGATCAAATGGTCAAGGGTGGCCGGATTCCACGTAAAACCCTTATGCCTATCATCATACATAGGTGTCACCAAATGACATCTAAGTCACCTAGTCAACCATAGTCAACTACCACATGGACTATCGTACCTATCAAGTTACCATTGTGTCGACTGAAACACCTCAACAGGTCATAATGACCTTAGATTTTGTCATTTCAGGATGGAAAGATACATGCCATTTTTCCTTTTAACTTTCCTCACATCATCGTTCATATGCCCATTTTTCTCATGTGGGCTGGCGAGATGCATCATCTTTCTGCCTTAACTTAACCCGCAAGTTCCTCTTTACATCCATTTGTATGATGTTGGATAGCAGAATCCTTCTTTTAGCTTATTGTCTTATCTCCCACAACCATTACATACCCACCTTGAATGGTGTGGGATAGCGGGAACATTCTTCTGCTATCATCTTGTTTCCCCACGCAACTATTGTCTTATTTTACTTAGTATCACGGGATAGCGGGAAGCATCCCATGCTTCATCTTTGTTGGCATTTGCATGCAGATTGCATTAATGAACTATTATGTTGTCATTCATGTCAATTAACTGGCAATGATATTGTTATAATGTTGTTTTGTAACTAGTAGGAAGAGGTAGTGAAGGGAACTATAACCGATAGGTAAGTTTGTGGAGTAAACCGATATTGCTAAGTGTTGGAGAGTTGAACCGATAAACCCTAACTTATTAAGTTTGGTTAATTGGTTATATTGGTTTATGATTTGATGATGAGCGGTAAAGATTATGACATGTATGCATATTGTATGAAGAGAGTTTCAAAGTGTTTTTGACACATTGAGATAATGTTTTTTTTATCTTGGGAATGAGAAAGTATATTACATGTAATGCAAAGCATGTGATGAGTTATTGAGTTTGATGAAGTGATGATCAAGGAGCGGTCGAGGCTTTCTTTAATGATATGCATGGAATGTTATGTAATCCAACGGTCATACCTAAACCGAATTGTTTGTAATCTCTATGAGAGATTTAGGTTTTTGTTATGTTATCAACCTAATTGATTTGTTTATAAGGTTGATGAATTGTTTTGTTTTAGTGTGTTGGCAAAGTTTTAGTTGAGTGTGGTTGCCGAAATGAATGATGCATCTGCAGTTTGAGTAAAGGCAGGTAGGAGCATGAAAATAATTTGAACAAGCAAGTGTATTGCTATTCAAACAGATCAGCAAACCCCTATTGTTTTCTAACAATTACAACAGAAAAATCCCCTCACCGGGTAAGCTCTAACAAGCTTGGTGTTATTCAAATCCTCTAACCAAGTGGTCCATTAGCTTGGATTTCAATTCCTCTACCGAGGTACTCCTCATAGGGTATTTCTTCTAACAAGGTATTATAGTAATCCCTTAACCGAGTGGTCCCTAGTAGGATCAGTTCTTAACGAGACTTTTTGTAAGAGCTTTAACAGGCTTGGCTCCTAACAGGGCAAACTTCAGAAGAGTTCAGATAGTTATCTTGTGAGTCTCATCTCACCACGGTTTTTCCCATTTGCGTTTCCACGTCAAAACATTGTGTCAAGTGGTAAATGTTTTTGTGGTTATGTTTTTTATGGTTGATTTTCTTGACTACTTAATCCACTTTGATATGTCATGATAATCGGTAGAAATTTGAAATAAGGTTATACTTATGTCAAGTAAATGTATTTGGGTGTTTGTGAGTTTCAAGTTGTTTACTGTTATTAGTTGTAATAGTCAACCAGTTTTAACTTGACAGATTATTCTAACAATGATATTGCATTTATAGCTCAGTCGTTTAACTTGTCAGTTTAAAGATTACTTTGAGAGGTTGTTTCAAGGGTTAGGTGAAAGTTTATTAGTTTTTACAACTACTAATTCACCCCCCCTCTCAGTAATTGATCAGATCCTTATTCTTTCATCATACCATCAATATTTTGTTATCCCACAAGACCTTCAATCTTAACTCAAACAAGCCACGAGATAGCGAGAGTCACTATGCCCATCTTGGAGTTATCCTGCACGGACACCATGCAGATACTTGAGTGGTGCGGGATAGCGGAGGAACACATTTCCCTTTGACTTTTCTTGTCCCATATTTCCCAACCAAGGCTCAACAAACACGTCATGGGATAGCAGGGGGTCTTTGACCTTTATGCCATTTTTATCCCGCATGACCTCTTTTTTTCATTCAAACACATCGCGGTACCCAACAACACACATGAACCAAACAATTGTTGCCATGTGGAAATCACATCTCTCAACCCCAACTTGGAACTCGGTTACTATTTTTGACATGTGGAGATGATGAATCTGGTCAAAACCCCTGTAGCATAACACAACGTGTTATGCACAATAGCACATCATAACCTGCATGTTATGCGCGACTACTACCTGCATCTCTACAACCTCTCTTGATATCCTTTTGACATCAATGATAATAATGCCAATAGTGTCAGATCAATCCAGTCGGATATGGCACGAGGGACTAGTAAGTCCTTAGTTGGGCGAAAAATCACCTTGATGATACTTTCCCTCCTCACTAGTATGTTGTTAAAGCTTTGAAGTTCAAAATGTTGGCATAAGATGAAATGTAATCTCCAAACCCTCTCTCTTTCATTTAATGCAATGTTTAGTTACTTTCATATCTTTCATTTATGTTTGGTTCAGATCATTGTAATTACTTTCAAATATTGTTCATCTCAAAAAAAGAAAAAAAATCTCTTCCTTTATATGATAATTTGCAATGTTCATGTTAACTATTTTATTTGTTTCAACATGTTGCATTTATATTTTATTCATTTCAGTATGTTAATGTAACATTTTTGCAATATGATTTCCTTCTTTCAAAACAACATTAGTACAACAATCAAAAGAACTTTTTTTAAAATTTCCTAACAAGGAATCATTATCACTAATCAAGGAGCCTTCATTAGTCCTTTTTCTCAAACAAATATTTACTACAAAACCCTTTGTATACGGTGAAAAATGATGATGAAACTATTGTAAGGCCTCAAATATTCAACCACAAACAATATGTCCTACAATGAAACATTCAACACAGACCAATGAAGATACCTAAGACCATGTAAATTCATAAAATAAACAATATTACCATTCACATGTCAAGTAGGGTTTCAATCTCCATTGTCTCCTATATCCATTGATCTTCTTTAATATATTTTCTCTCAGATTTATGTGTGCACAACAGCTCAACAAAAAATAGATGGTGTTTGAAGTAGTTTGATCGCAAGAAAACTTGATTGCATAAGTATTGATTAGCTGATTAGGGTAGATAATGAAGGAAGCGTCCTCTTATATAGAAGACACTTTAGGAAATGAAGGGATAATATTAAAAAGTGAAGGAAATAAATTGTCGGCTAAGATTAAAGGGTAGGTAGAAGAAATAATAAAATGATGAAGGGAGTAGGTAAGAGAGGATTAAGAGATAAGTGACAAGTGTCATTGAAGGAAAATGCTAATGAATTAATTAAATAAATAAAAGAAGTGGGATCAATTAAATAAATAAAAGTATTTATTTAAATTAGAAAAGGGCTAAAAGAGGATAAATGAATTAATTAATTAAATAAATATTTATTTAATTAATAGAAGACTTAGGATAAAATAATTAAATAAATAAAATATTTATTTAATTAAAGAGGACAATTTTAGGTGTCTACACCCTTCATTTACTTCCTCATAGTGTTTCTCAAATTTTAGTTTATCAAAGTTATTAACTACTGCAATTATTTCCTCTATCTCTTTACTCTCACTCACATCAAAGAAAACATAAAATTTTGATTTTGCTTTACCTTCTATTGCTATCTTCATCCCACTTGAAATTAGCTCTTCTCGTTCTTTGTCAACTGCTTCAATATGCCTCAACAAATCTTTCTTCTCAACCTATTCTTGTTTCATACCATCTAAGTCATGTACTAAACTGCTAGATAACAAATTTTGTCCTCCCAAGATGATTTTGAAAATGACTCAAGATGCCCAAAATGAAAGACAAATATTAACTAACAGTTGGAGAAATTTCTATTTGAATTGGCAAATTTCCTTTGAATTTTAGAGGTACAACTCCCTTTTCAAATATAATTAAACTTGGGGTTATGCTTTTAACCAACATCTAGGTATAGCTATGACATATGCAACTATGAATTTAGGGAGAAAAGGAAGTTGAGATAAATGACAAAAAGTTCACCCACTCAACACCTACAAGAGATGATTAGGAAAATAATAGCAATTCCCTTTAGATCATGCGAATATTCAAGACTCAAAGTTCATATAGTAAACACACCCATGATCTCAAATAACAAGTGAAAACATCAATGAATGATTGAGATTCAGAAAAGAAAATAACAATCAAAAGGAAATATAAATGAATGCAAAGTCTTAGAAAGTCTCATTTATTTCATGGACAAAATCAAAGAGTTCAAAGACCCCTCAATTATGTACAAAAGATCATATTCCCCCATCCCCCCTCTTCAGCTCCTTTAATGTCTTCTCAATATATATTTTATCCATCTGTCCTTTTAGTTTTCTATAATTGCTTCTTGAAAATATTATCGATAGTAAAATTAATCTTTTCACTTTCTTGTATATTTAATGTCTAATTCATTACCAATGGAATTAAAACATTATGAATACGATACTCATCTATTATATTTCATCATATGTTAATAGGTGGATGCTCATTGTATTGTCTTTTAATTGCCTTGTTTCTCCATATACAATGATATTTGTTCCCATTTTATTAGCTATATACTTGTAGTGTCGTAAATTGTACGCACTTGCTAGGGTGGTACAATTTCACACCTAGTTTAGCACCCGCCTTGGCACATTTTGTATTTTGCATTGCATTTCCCCTTTAGCACTTAATTAATTAAATTAATTAGGTCTAAGGTCCTATTTTATCATCTCCTACATCATAAAGTTGGGCCATTTCATTAAAGTGTGCCCTTTTCATTTTATTCCTCCAATACATCATTTAATCAAAAACCCTAATTAGGTCCTATTTTGAACTTGGGGGCTTGGTTTCGGGGGTCAAAACATCTCAAAATCACCTGTAACTTCAGGATTCTCTCTAAAATCATCATATCCGACGGCCCTGAAAATTTGGTGAAAAGTTGTCGGGATCGTGGTGCCCGGAGTGCACGTGGTCCCGGACATTTTTCTCGAAATTTTAGGAGCACAATCCAATCATAAAATAAAGCTTAACCCCAAGAAATTGGCGAGAGATTCAATCTCTAGGTCGGCCAAAAGTTGAAATTAAGACCTAGGGTTTCATATATAAGAGCTCTCTTTCTTCATTTGAAAGGATCCGATTTTTGTTTTCAGGACCCTCATATGCAGTGAAAGAGCAGATCTTTGAAGACTTCAACAACATTCAACATCCATCTATCAAGCATTTATCAATTTCATTCATCCATTTAGGGCTTGGAAGACATTGAAGAACAATAGGAGATTACCGACTGAAGATTGGCTTGTACTCCTCCCTTGAGGGTTGGGTATGATTTCATATTGTTTTCATGTCTTTGCATAAGCTTCAATATATCCTTTATTCATGCTTTAGATCACTTTACATCTTGATTTAGAGCATTTACATTATCATTTACAAGCAATTAGGGTTTACTTTCTAGGTTGCTCTAGTTTGCTTTCTTGCATTTTAGGACCTTGCACACACACTAGGTCTACACACACAATACATTTTACAAAACAAATTGGCTATTCATGGAGGTGGAAATCACCAAAGCGGGGGTTTGACTAAGGCAAAACCCTATATAGCCGCCCAAAACATCTTTTTCAGACATAAGTGTAGGTTTCGGGATTCGGACGACGCTGCAAGTTGCAGATCCGGGAAAAGCAAGCCGAGACAGCACTCCGCACCAAATTTCAGAGCAAAAGACTAGGACAGGGGCGTGGGGTGCCCTGGTCCCTGGGACAGGGGCGCTGGGTGCCCTGGTCCTCCTGACAGACAGCAGTTTTCAGCATTTTTGACAGTTTTCCAAGTTGCAAAACAACAGTTTCCGAAGCAGTTTCAGGGGCAGAATCAGGACAGTGGCACCCGCGTCCCCGTCCCGAACATTTTCACTCAGATTTTGACTCCGGGTATGCATTTGCATTCTTGTTTTGTCCTTGTGTTTACAGCTTTCCATTGTTTAAAGTTCAATTCTGTAATCTCGTTATTGGTTCATACTTGCACTTTGGGGTTAGGGCTTGAACTTGCATCATTTGATCTTCCAATTTCAACAAAGGAATAGAAATCCTAATAGGTAGCCCATGGCTCTCTCTTTCACAAGAAGAAGTAGCCAATTGTGTGATACCTCTAGGCTCTTTCGTATTCCGTAATGTGTGTCAAAAGGTAGGATTAGGGCATGTTAACCTAGTCTCGCTTTTTCCCCTACACAATACTCAATTGCCTTGGCTCGAGCTTCTAATTTGTGTTGTCTATTTTCATCTACATTGACTTTCTCATTCCTAGAAACACACTCTATCATATGACTATGGCCAATATAGATGTATTATGTTTATTGAGAACCCAACCGGTGTGCCCCCATCTTCCTATGATTTTTGTCACAGTGGTCAGAAGAAAACTATTAATGAAATTCCCAACTTGCATATTTCTATCAAAATTAGCTAGAACATCATCTATAATTTGATATCCAAAACTTGTAGTTATGTATACTACTGCACATAAAGTAAGTGAGGCTTTGACAATTGCTTGTATTTGTGATGAGGTCTTCACTTTAGGGTGCATTGGATGAACATTGGGACAATTATGAATGCTTCCACAATGAAATCTAATCAACAACCTTTTGAAGCAATCTTGTTGTGTTGATGTAACCACTGAGTAATTTGAGAATTAAAATACAACAAATGCTTATCACAAAGAGGACTGATAATTTTATTGGCAATGCATCTACGTAACTTTTAAAGAATATGTTGGAAAGATATTTTCTGGTGAGAAACATTGTAACTAGTCAGCCAGTGCACCAACAGACACCAAACCATTATGTAAAGATACCAAAATGATGTATACCATTTTCTGATGTGCCAAAGACAACATCACCAATGACGATCATGTAGACAATTGGAATACCAAAGGTGATAATTATGATACAAATCTGCACTACAACCCTTTCAAGAGGACTAAAAGACTTTCCATAAAACCTCCATAAGAAGTGGCCTTGCAAGATTTGGTAAACCTCAATAGAATCTCACTAGATGCATATTTTAGAATTCCTACAAGCATCATCAAAGAAATCCCTAAAACAAGTCCCAAAGTCTTCATGGTAGCAGGTGATCCCATGATTCTAGCCCCAATTTTCTGCTAGTTTTTAATTGGGAACCCAAATCATATTTGTTTGAGTCATTACTAGATGTCACACAATTGTTCCTCTCCTTAAAAAATGCCCACCTCCGCTTGGCTCATAATTTTTAGAATTGAGTAGAAAAATGAAGCTATAATGTTGTATCTTTTAACATGATTGAGCTTGCCAATGATGATAGATTCTCCAACATAAGGAATGTTGAGGCAAGATACTTGGAAATAAAGAGGAACAATCAATAAATCAAATCATTGATTAATAGTGGTATTGTATCAAAAGAGAAGTGGCATCAACATGGACGAGATAAACTATTTGATATTGATTTCATATTCTTGTCATGGCATCTAAGAGACCATATTTTGGTAGTTAGTTGACTCATAAGCGACAAAATGGTGGTATTTTAATAGTTATTAAATCCATTTAGGGATTTGAATGACTTTTGAACCATGTCAGGTCTTGTTGGTGTGTTTTTTATGCTCGCGCAACTCAGAATAAAATACCTAGAGATATCCTATTCTCTCTTGATCAACATCATCTATGTGCTAAACAGACGGATTGTGTGATCACAAAGATGACTCCAAGGTTCCAAATTCATCTGGATAGTTTTGATGTAGTTGGTTCATTTTGATGTGTTGGTATTCTCAAGGGAGACTTACACAATAGTTCGAGGAGTGAATCAATCAAAGGGTTTTGTTAAATTGTCAACACTTGTAACTTTCTCTATTTTTTGAAATAATTTTGCAATAAGTTCTTTTCAATCCTACTTCTACTAAGACTTGAAAAAAAAGAAAAAAGGGTGGGGGTTTAGGAAGATAATTCTAATCCTAATCTAATCCTATGAATTTTGGAGAGAAAAATTGCAAAAGATGAATCTAAAGCCAATTCTTGCTTCGCCAAATTCAACAACTACACAAGAACAGTGCAATCTTGTAAGGAAATCAAAAGATTTTCATATCACTCATATTCACCAACATATTGAACAATGAATAAAGCAGTAAAAGTTAAATTTCATTTACTAGTTCAAACTAACTTTGCACAACAACTAAAAAATCATCCAATTATTAAAAGTATGAACACATTATTCCACATTGAGCAATTCCATCAAATCCTTCATTCAATATAACAACTTGAAAATAAAATCTTTTCTAATGAGAGAAAAAAACCATGCTAACTTGCAAAAGTAGACAAGATTCACCAACAATTTAACAATGAATTATGTCTTTACACTTAAGAAGTATCACTATAACAATTTATTCGAAGTCTCTCTTATTACAAATGTGAGGAGGAGGGTTTATATAGACACCCCATTACAAAGCAACAACTCAGATTGATCCAAGATCAATGACCAAGATTAATAGATAAAACCCTAATTAGGGTTAATTGCAAAAAAACTCCTTTTGGCCAATGAGAAAATTACAATGTTTTGGATAACCAATGAGAAAATAGGAGTCATTTAATATCTTCCACTTGTTGAGTCTGATTAATTGCACCTGGACATGTCTGACTTGGAACCCTTAAATTGGTTGATTGATGATTGCGATGCCACCTCAACTTGCCTTGCAAATTTTATTCTTCATCATGAAGAAGTGTTGATACTATTGGATTTCTAGAGGAAATTCGAGATGATTACAACATTTTCTTCATTGAACTTATCGCTCCTTAGTGTGGAATCTTTTTTGTTCACTATCATTCTAAAGTTTTCTTTATGTTCAAACTAATCCTCGTCTTCACTTCATTCTTGTGCTTCTTGAACAATCCTCAATATTGACAAGTTTTTCCTTTTGATATTGGATTCCCAAAAGAAATCTAAGGTCTATGTAGAGCCTTTCATCTTTGGATGACTTCATCCTCTTGAATATCTTGATGAAGATTAAGTCCTTCTTTGTTCCATTCATCTTTGGGTTCCACCTTGAAGCGAGAATATTGTCCTCATTTGCGTTTTGGAATCATCTTTCTGACTGGTCCCTTTGTTTCATCTTAACCTTTCTAGAAATTCCTTCTTGAGTTGACATGTACCACCTGAAAATCATGAAAATTTTCTAAGTTAAAAAAAAACTATAAGGGTGTTGATGTTAATTTCTAGCCCAAAGTGTAAAGTTTGAAGGAATTTTGAAAGGATAATTCTTATTTAACTTATGAAAATTTTGGAAATTGAAGCATTTGCCCCTAAAAAGCATACAAAAAGAAAGATGATTTTAAGTGAAATTTGTTTTGCAAGTTTGGAAAATTGGAGATCCTGACCGAAGGTTATCCCAAAGTCTGAGGGAAATTGGAAGAATTTGCCTTCAATCCTTTGTGGATCCAAGAATTTTGATGGAATTCCTTATAATTCTTAAAGAATTAATTTAACTCTGACCTTAAGCGTGAAAATTGACTTTGAAATTCATCCCGAAAGATGTCTTGGAAATTTGCAATTTTGAACTTTTTCAACACTTAGCCAAATTTTATAGGATTTTAAACCTTTTGACACTTAGGCAAATTTTGCACATGTTGATCTCAACCTTTTGCTTTAACTTTTTCTTGTCTTAAACGATCTATACTTCTCTTTCTCTTCACCTTGGGCTGACTTGATGTTGCTCTAGGAAATTTCCCTGACACATGCCTTGAGTGATCTTTATACTTAGCTGACTTTGCATTTGGATAGGAAAACTTCATAAGAACTTCATCTTGATTCACCACTTTGCAATCTGTCGACACTAAGCCATATTTTCTGAATTTTTTCCCCAAGGTACTTAGTCAATTTTCTGATTTTTCCTTGGGTGGGCTATATTATCTTTTTTTTAACATCCAACACTTAGCCAAAATTTTGAATTTCTTTTCTCAACACATGCAAAGTTTTGGTTTTTACTTTTGCTTTTATCCACAACACTTGGACAAATTTTATCTTTAGTTTTAGGCTTGTTTTAATTTTTAGCCAAAATTTTCAAACTCTTTTCCTCTTTCAGTTAGAAGAATTTCCTTGTTCTTTATCCTTTTGTTTTAATCCTTTTACCTCCAATACTTAGGTGAATTTTTCTCTTGCCTTTGACTTTGTGTTTTTTTGGTTTAAATCCAATTACTCCTTCAAGGCTAGGCAAATCATTTTTTGTGTTTAGCTTTTTTTGTTTTAATTTGCCTTCAAGCTCTTTCCATTATCCACCAATTTTTCCTTCTCAAGTTGAGTGAAGCTTTTTCTTTTCTTCCTTTCTTTAATCCATTTAATCATTAAAAACTTTCATTCTTCACCTAGGGTGGACTTAATGATAGATCAAGGAATGTTTCCTCATGCCTAGGCAGACTTGACATGTTGACAAAGAACTATTCCAACCTCCCTAGGTGGACTTGATAGTAGGATAGGAAATTTTTACCATTCCATGGGCGGACTTGTCATGAGGTTGAGGAACTTTGTCATGTTTCTAGGTGGACTTGGCATAAGAGTAAGGAATTTTCATGTGAACACTATCTTGACTCAACATTTCCCTGTTATCCACCAACACTTGGCTATATTTTCTTTCATTCTCTTTGAGTAGACTTGGATGTAGTATGGAAAACTCTTGCTTGGACAAGGGCGAACTTCACTTTCCATTGAAAATATTCCTAATACCATGGGTGGACTTGATGTCTTGTTTGGAAATTCCACCTATTTTCCATACTTCCAAAACTTTTTACTTTTTCTCTTGAAAGTGCTAACACTTAATCACTTTCTTAACCCACTCCTTGGGTGGACTTTGCTTGATGCCAAGGAAGTTTTTCACTTGCTTGGACAAACTTTACCATGGATGAAGAATTCATGCTTGAGGCAGAGTGGACTTGGAGTTAGGTAGGAAATACATCCTCCTTGAGGGTGGCATTTGCTTGAGCCAAGAAATCTTCTATGTTTCTTAAGGGTGGACTTTATTGTGCCTTGGAAATTTCCTTCATGTTTTGTACGAACTTGGCACTTGATCAATAATTTTATGCTTTTCTTGGTTGGAATTCACACAAAATCAAGAAATTCTTCCATGGGTAGGCACTCTTCTTGATTTAGACAAGGAATTTCTCGATCCAAGATCCAGAGTGACAAATTTTGGTGATCTTTGATTAGCTTTTTAGAAATTTTCCTTTGGATTCAAAGGTTATTTCACACTTGATTTGTCTTGGATGAACCTTCTTGACTTGACTCTTTTCCTGACTCTGAAACCATTTTTGATCTTGGAAAAAGACAAAAGAAAAAAAAGCAACTTTCTATTTAAAAAAAAAAGTAGATTGTAAAAGAAAGTTCTTGGATTCACCCCAAAATGCCAAAAACAAAACTTTCTAAATTTAGAGAAAAAAAATAAGCAAAGTTTCCTAAAAATAGGAAGTCGTCAGAATTGACCCTAATAAATTGCAATTTTACTCCTTCAACCTATCTGAGCTAATCTGTAACATTAGAATGTCCATTTGACCATTTTCCCTCATTGACTCCTCCAAATTTTGACAAACTTGACTCATTTGGGGTCACCATTTACAATGGGGCGATGTGTGAAATTGTCACAACAAGTCTGGGAGTGCTTTTTTAACGATGTAAGGGATTTCAAGTGGTTCATAAACCATGTGTATCACTCAATAGTGCATCAAACCATCAAACTTTTTAAACATTTATAGTTAATGTTGCTAGTTAGGTATGCACCTGTTTTGGGAACTTTGAACCAAAGTTGAGGAAATTGGGGGTTCTGGACATGCTGAGTGCCCAACTCTAAAGAGCTTCACATTTGACATGTATATCTACCATGAGAATTACAACTATAATATATGATAGAAATCCCCATCTGTCATTCTTTGATGGTTAATAAATTCCTTTTAATACATCAAAATAACATCTCTTTGGAGGCAGTTGATCTATTGATATGCGTACCACATCTTCACATTTATTTTTCGAAAATAATCAAATTGTCAGGGTATGCATATGAAGCTTGATTTTTTTTTAACTTTTGCCTCAAGGAATATTTTTCTAGTAAGTTTCTTTATGGCGAGATCATAAACAAATGCTTTCCACAAATCATCAAGAGGGATTACGATAAATATGCAGAGGTTAACATATTCACAGGATTCATTATCCATGAGTGTGAAAGATTAAATTTGGCCAATTTGAAAAATAGGCCAACATAAATAAACCCTCACATTCTCACAAACTTGAACCAAATCATCTTTCAAAGGTTTTAATTTATGTCTTACTGCATCCTCAGTCAAATTGTAAGTATTGGTATAACCATCATGCATTTGTTTCCTATCATACTACTGAGGTCTTCCTAACAACATATGGCATTCATCCATAGGAATAATATTACATAGTATTTCATCAAAATAACCTCATGTCTTAAATCTTACCATACTTTGTTCACTACCAAAAGTTTCTTATCATCTTGTACCCATGCTATCTTATATGGATTCGGGTGTTTCTTCTTCTCAAGCTTCAAATTTCTCACCATTTCTTCTGATACAAGGTTGTCTATGCTTCCACTATCAATAATAGCGTTACAAAATTCCCATTCACACTTGCATCTTGTTTTAAACATCTTCTTCATTTGATCAAATCCATTGTTTTCACTTAACAAATATTTTCTTGTCACTTGGACTTCACCTCCTTTGTCTTCTTTAGATTGTGATAATTATACTTCTTCATTGATGTGTGTCTCTCTATTAAAATTTTCTAATATGCTTTTTGGTATTTATTCTTCATGAGGGAATTCATAGGCCTTATGACCTTCTTCACCACATTTATACTAGGTTTCTCTGAAAGTTCCTTTTCTAAATCCTCTACCTGATCTTCCTCTACCTCTTGAATTTTACTCTAGTACCATATGAGTCATAATACCTCTAATGTTTTCTTCTCTCCTGATCTTCATATGACCTTCCCTCTTTCTTTCTATTTCTACCTCTTCTTATTTGCTTACTTTCATACTTTTTATTCATTCTTTCCTCAAATTTGAAGGCAAATTGATATGCATATTACATGGTATAAATCCTCATCAATGTCAACTCTTCCTGAATGTTTGGATTTAAACCATGGATGTGACAGGATATCTTCTCCTTGTTGACCTCTAAATGACATGTTCTAATTAATTTTTTATGAAATTCTTTAGTGTATTCTTTCACTATTTTACTTCCCTATCTTAAACTCTGCATTTTCTTCAATAAATCTAACTCATAATCAACTAGTATAAATTTACTCTTCATCTTTTCTACCATTCTATCCCATTTGTTAATCTTATCTTTATCTCTTCTTCCTTTTTCAAATTGCACCTCTTTCCACCAAATAGAGGCATGACCTTTCAACCTAGTCTTTGCAAACCTCACTATGTCATGATCTTCCACTTTCTCAAACACAAAACGTTTCTTCATATCATTTATCCATTCTATCAACTCCTTTGGATTTCAATTCCTAATGAAGGTAGGAATATCAATCTTTGGTCTCTTTTATGTTCTTGTCAGTTCCCTTACTAGAGGATCATTCAATTTTTTTGTTGTTACTTCAGCTTCAACATGTTTTTTCATCATCCGCATCTTGCACAATTTCATCATCTTCAGCTTTAGGTTCTCTCCTGCAAGAAAAGCGTATTCTTTTTTTTGATCGATAAAAGGCCGAAGCCAAATTTTATTATTATTTTATAAAAAATTTTACATCTCCATTCAGTGTGGGCACCGGTAGGAAAGAATGGAGATAAGAAAACCTCCGGTCTAGCCCAGATCCCTTCTGGGATCAGATATTATAACCAACTGTACATTTTTACAAATCCTCATCAGAGGTAGGAGGCTGACATAATAAGACATTTTAGATTCTTTCTGTACATTAAATCTTTCAGCACTTTCTGGTTGAATCCATCATCCACTCATTGGTAAATCCACAAAAGCATCGAGTGTTGACTTCTGACCTATTTCCCGAATCTGCAAGACCTTATAGCAACATACTTTGCCAGACTGTTAGAAGCATAGTAAACATAATAATTTGCTGTAATCATATAATGAATAGTTACATCTTTCTATTTAAGTAAGAGGATTATAGCCTGGATATCCCTTAGCTTGAAACCACCTTAACCTTTTGGGTTTCAATTTAAGAGATTATCCAGGCTACAATTCTACCTACTAATGGAAAGGATCAATTTCTTTCAGATTCATAATTACTTTTAACTCTGCAGATATCAGATTCTCCCAAACATAAGTATTTTCATATGCATCTGTATGTGTATTTAAATGCCAAAATGCAAAAAAAACTATCAATGAATCTGCTAGAATCATTAGAATATACAGATGAACCCAGAAATCAATATGCCATGAGAAAGGAGTGAAACAACATAAGGGCAGAGGGTTTGTCCAGATGATTACTTCAATAGAGCTTACTAATTAACTGAAACCATGAAAATTCAGAGTTAACTTCTACCCCCCACCACATAACTTCAACAGAAGACCTGCTAACCGTACATCTATCGATAGAAAGAAACCGAATGGACCCAACATTATTTATACAGAGTGTCTCAAAATGAGACCAATCGAATGTTAGGCTGTTCTTAAAGATCCCCTACTTTCCAGCAATCCATGACACAGAGATCAGAAATTACTGTCCCAGTTTAACCACAAGGCATGAATCCAAAAATAGGATAATTATCAACTATAACCGATATGCATAATCTTAAAAACCGAATCTCAAAAAATCATAAACCAAAGCTCAAAGACACAAAGACTGGCAGACCCAGTTCGCCATTGCCATAAGAAAGGAGTGAAACAACATAAGGGCAGAGGGTCTATCCAGATGTTTACATCAATAGAGCTTACAAATTAGCTGAAACCATGAAAATTCAGAGTTAACTTCTACCACCCACCACATAACTTCAACAGAAGACCTGCTAACCATACATCTATCGATTGAAAGAAACCGAATGGACCCTACATTATTTATACAGGGTATCTCAAAATGAGATAGATCGAATGTTAAGCTGTTCTTTAAGATCCTCTACTGTCCAGCAAACCATGACATTGAAACCAGAAATTACTGTCCCAGTTTAACCACAAGGCATGAATCCAAAAATAGGGTTATTATCAACAATAACCGAAATGCATAATCTTGAAAACCGAATATCTACAAATCATAAACCAAAGCTCAAAGACACAAGGCCTTTCAGACCTTGATTGCCATTGAAAGAAATGATTTACACCTTAATAGAGACTGTACCTTCGCAGCCCAGAACCCACATAATTCATAAATCATTCATAGGAGGGATGACATGCACGAACCGAAACAGAGAGACCAGACTACTACCAATCACCCCTCTACATGACTAAAACACCCCTTGCACTCACTCACAAACTTGGTAGTCAAGGAAACAGTCAGAAAAAAGAAACATATATGAAGGTTCATATATGTATATATATAAATATATATATATATTTATGTATATATATGTACTCATAAATATATAAATTCTGTAATTATATATGTATATATGTGTGTATGCAAATGTGTAATATTCTATTTATACCCATGCATACCTGCACATATACATATATATATATGAGAATATGGATATATGTATATATATGTGATTGTATATATATACACATATCTATATATATGAATATATATATATATGCATATATTTATATATGTGAATGCATCATATAACATAAATCAATCCGATGAATATGGGATTGACTATAAATATATACATATCTATATATGTGAGTACATATATATATATATATATATATATATATATATATATATATATATATATATATATATATATATATATATATATATATATCTGAACCTTAGAATGCCAGTATACTGATAAAAGGTGGCTGTGGCCTCCCAACCTAGAGCATATAAATGTGAATAATGGAGAGGACTAGGAGAGGAGTGATTTGAAGGGGGGGCACGGCCAAAACTTAATCCGTGAGACTATCCTTCCTAAAAACATACGAATTACCATCTGCCCCTAAATTGGCTAACTTGTCAGCTACAGAATTGCCTTCCCTATAAATATGATTAACCGAAGTTTCCTCAAAGTATTTGATCAAATCCAGAATGCTTTTTAATTCCGCCTTCAATTTCCAGTTTGATACATCCCTAGTCCTGACTGCATTTATGGTTAACGACGAATCCCCCTCTATTTCTAAATATTTAATCTTGAGTGACTTGGCTATAATCAATCCCTCCCGCAGAGCAGAAAACTCAGCCAAGTTATTTGAAGCCAAGCCAATAGGCTTATTTAAGCTAGCAATCAGAACACCGTTATCTTGATGAATAGCGCACCCTATACCAGCTAAACCAGGATTCCCACGAGAGGCACCATCGAAGTTTAGCTTGGCCCAGCCCTTTCGGGGGGGAACCCATTTTGTTAGCTTTCTATCTATCTCAGCCTGCTTACCTCCTCTCCCAATAAACGGGGGGATTATCAGACCCCTCCACTTAGCATGAAGAACCTCATCCCATCTGGTTAAATTAATAGACTTTTCCAGTACATGTCTAAGTCTATTATTGATTTTTTCCACAATTGTTGCCTCGATCTTATTTAGAAGGGATTCCACCCTCAATTTTGATTCTTTAAAGATCCTCCTGTTTCTCTCCTTCCAAATTTCCCATATGAGAATTGTCGGCGCTAATTGCCACACTAAGTGATAAATATCCTTTGTGTGGGGAGGTTGCCAACTAATCAGCCATTCTGAAATGTCCCTAGGTCTCGGAGTCGGCCATCCAAGGCTTGAACAAAGCCAATCCCAACATTTCTGACTGAAACTACAATTAAGAAGCAAGTGATCCACATTTTCTTCCTCGGATTCGCAAAGAGGGCATCTCGATGGACCCATGAAACCAAATTTTAAGAACCAATCTGATGTAAGAATCCTCTTTTGGGAAGCGGCCCATAAGAAGATACCAGCTTTGGGGAGACCCACATTATTCCAGCAAAGGCTAATCGAAATAATAGGATTGGTTGCAACTCTTCTGCATTTCAAAAGTGAGTAACCTTCTTTGACTTTATAAATGCCCGAAGAACTACCTGCCCAAATGATCCTGTCTTTCCCACTATGTAGTGAAAAATGCCTATGCCTCAAATTATTCCAGAGGATTTCCTTGTCAGCATTTGTTAAGTTCAACTCATCAAGGGGTTTCCACTCCCATCCCAAAGCGGGGTCATCGGAAATAAGCTTGATATAATCCTTAACAAACCTGCCCCTGATCGATTGGCAAAGTTCTATACCTTCATTGCTTATTCCTGACTTGTCAAGGGCTGGATAACCCCCCCATGAGTCTTCCCAGAACAATGCCTTAGATCCTTCCGCAATATCCCAAGTAAGATAATCTCTGATCACCTCTCTACATTCTAGCATAAAATTCCAAACTTTGGATCCCTTTAGCAATATTTCCGTCCTTAGTATACTATTAGGATTAGAATTAGTGAGATATTTAGCTTTGAGGATCCTTACCCATTTAAGATCCGGTTCCGAGTACATTTTCCAGACTAACTTCGCCCCCAGAGCCATGTTTTGAATCCTCAAATCTTTGATGCCAGCTCCCCCTCTATTGATAGGTTGGCAAATTTTATCCCACGAGATTAACGCAAATTTCTTTTTGTCTGAGTTCATATTCCAAAAGAACTTCCTCATCTTTCTAACCATTTCTAAACGAGCACCTTTGGGTAGTTGCTGACATGACATTTGGAATATCGGTATAGCCGCCATAACAGCTTTTAGTAATGTAATCCTCCCAGCCGAAGATAGACATTTGTGTTTCCAAGATACCAACCTAAGATCCATCTTTTCAAGGATTCCTTTCCATAATGCTTTTATATTATTTCCCTTATCCATCGGAATCCCAAGATATTTACAAGGAAGTTTCCCTTTATCGAACCCTAATATATTACAAATATCTGTCTCTAAGTTCTGCGAGGTGTTAAAGAAGAAGATTTCCGATTTATTCTTGTTCAATTCCTGACCAGAAGCTAATGCATAAATGTCAAGAATCCTTTTGAAAGCCATGGCTTCAGACCTATTCGCACATCCCATCAGCATTGTGTCGTCAGCAAACTGCTGGTGGGTTATGGCCTCCATTCCATTAGTAATTTTAATGCCTTTGATAATCTGATTCATCCGAGCACTAGTAATGATTCTCCCAAGGCCCTCTGCCATTATGATAAATAAGAAAGGGGATAAAGGATCTCCTTGTCTTATCCCTCTAGATATCTGAAAGAAGCCAGCAGGGGATCCATTTATAAGAAGCGATAACCTGGGAGATGAGATGCATTCGAAGATTAAATTGATCCATTGTTTCGAAAAACCAAAGGATTCTAAGAATTTACACAGAAATCTCCAATTGACTCTATCATATGCCTTCTTAATGTCTAGTTTGATCATCATAGCAGCTGATCGATTCTGTTGTAACGAGTGCATGACTTCTTGAGCAATAATAATGCCATCAAAGATAGATCTACCTGGTATGAAACCTGTCTGTTCCTCAGAAATTATGCACGGAAGGATGCCTTTCAGTCTATTCGCTAAAATTTTAGTAAAAAGTTTGTAAATAGTGTTGCATAAGGAGATAGGTCGAAAGTCTTCAAAATTACTTGATTCCTCCTTCTTTGGAATCAAGGTAATGAAAGTGTTGTTGATCTCTCTTAAGATACTCCCTGAGTTTCTAACCGCTTCCAATGCTTCCACAACCTCCTTGCCAATAATGTGCCAGCATTTTTGAAAAAAGCAAGCGGGAAAGCCATCCGGGCCAGGAGCTTTATCAGGATTAAGCTGCCCCAATGCTAATTTAACTTTTGATTCAGAGAATTTGTTGTTGAGCGCTTTGTTTTGGTTTTCAGTTATAATCTTAGGAATATTCCTAAGCAAAGTTAAATTGGCATCTTTAGGAGACGATTCCGAACTGAACAGGGTTTTGAAATGGTTTACCGCTTCAGTAGTTATATCCTTTTGATCTTCCAGAATTGTACCATTATTACTCATGATCTTGAGGATGTTGTTCGTGTTCCTCCTTATTTTTGTACTGTTGTGGAAGAACTTAGTGTTCCTATCCCCATTTTGAAGCCAATTCTCCCTAGACTTCTATTTCCAAAATACTTCTTCTTTTGTTAACGTATCCTCATATTTCCCGAGAAGCTCCTTTTCTTTGAGGAAGCTATCCTGATCCATTCCAAGTCTAAACACTTTTTCATTGAGATCAGTGATTTCTTTTTCTAATGATATTTTGGTTTCAAAAATGTTTCCGAAAACTTCATTATTCCATTTCAATAACTTGCTCTTGAGATGTTTCAGCTTATTTACCAGGCAAAACATCTTTGATCCCTGGAAGCTTACCTCAGACCACCACTTGGAGACGAGATCATAGAACTCTGGATTTTGCATCCACATTTTTTCAAACTTAAAAGGGCAACATCGCGGTGTAGCCTCTCCCTCAATATTAAGAATAACAGGATAGTGGTCAGATCCTGAAGATGGGAGAAGCGAAGCTGATAGATTGACCGCTAAATCACTCAAGTTCCCCCTAAAAAGGAATCTATCTAATCTCTCAGCGATTTGTGTAAAACCTGATCGTCTATTGTACCAGGTATACACACCATTACTAGTTTCTATATCTATCAGGTTGTTATGAGCAACCCACTCTCTAAAGTCCTTTAAGGACTGCGGTTCCCTACAAATGCCACCCTTTTTTTCTGATAAATTCAGGATGGCATTGAAGTCCCCTCCTAAAATAACAGGGGATGAGATATCTAGCCCCATCATAAATGAGATTTCTGACCAAACCCTTCGCTTTCCGACATCTGGGCTAGGGCCATAAATGTTTATTAGGGTGAATGTGAGATTGCTATGCTTGCTAGTAACCTTCCCTAATAGCCAATTTCTATTACCTGCTAAAGGAAGGAAATTAATACTCCGTGGATTCCAAATTATTCCAATACCACCAGAAGCTCCCCTGGCTTCCACAAATTCACAGCAAAGAAGACCTAATTTCCTTTTAAAAGCCTTAGCTTCAACCTGGGCTAATTTAGTTTCTTGTAAGAGAACGATATCATGTTTCCATTTTGTAATGTTGCGTCTTATTAGACGCTGTTTGTTAGGGGCATTCATGCCCCTAACATTCCATGAAGAGATTTTCATGGGGCCGTGGGAAGGCCCTTCCCCTTCCCAACATCAAAGAAGGCAGTTAACTTGCCTTGGTCTTTTGCATTTCCATCCTCCAGTCTTAGTTCGTTCAAAGATTTTCTGCCTCTACTTTTCGCTTCTCTAGCGCAGTCAGGAAGGTTTTTCCTGTCATATATATTTTTTATCCCTAAGGTTTGCTGGGAGACAATCACTCCATCTCCATCATCCTCTCCCACTTGGGGCTGAGCTTCTGTGAATTCATTGCCAGGACTAGGTGTAGTGTCTCCTACCCTATTCTCTATATTTTCTACCTCTTCCATGGAAGACAAGAGTTCCTGAATTAGGAACCTCTTCTCAGCTTCCTCTTCTGGGGAAAGATTTTCAACAACGTTATTGTCGAATGCCTCAAGAACAGCAGCCATTTTAGAGGTCATTTCATCTTGCTCTGCCTCATTATCTTGTCCCAGATTTTCGACTATCTTTGATTCAGATGGAAGTTTTAATGAATCCACCGAATCGGAGATTCTTTTTGTCATCTCCATTAGGGCATCATTTTTTATAGAATTTGCCTCATCTATAATTTTATCCAGATCACTAATGTTACTGGAATTATTGTTATTATTTACCTCTGTGTTAACCACAGGAGGGCAATTATCATGTGTGGGTGACGTTTTTGAAGTGATATTATTATACTGTTCTGGAAGAGGGTTTTCCGTATGTTCGATACTATTAATCAGAACTGGGCATGTTAACAGTCTTATATCGGCTTCATTTATAACCCCATCATAGAAGGTGGGATGAATGCTCCATTCCCCCCTGCTCGATACTAGCATGGTGGGTTCTAAGACCGTGGTTTTAATGTCAGTTTCAACTAATATTTTGATATTCTTGTTTGAAACCTCATTTCCTAGCCCTTCACAGCCCAGAAAAGAGCCAAACTATTCCCCGATATATTCTAAGATTTTAAAATCCAAATATTCGACTAGTAAAGGACCCAAATTAATCCATCTAGGGCATTTATTTACATCCTGAGAGTGTGGGTCAAAATTCGGTTCCCATTCACATCTAAAAAATCCATATCCTTTGTACAGTTTTACCTTACCATGGAGAATATCATTTTTTGTGTTTTGATTATCACACAAGATTGAAAGAAAATTATTTTCCAAGATAGAGATACTTACCTGTCCAGGGTATTGGGCTGTCCACCACTCGATAAGTTTTCTTGCATCTTCTCCTATACCAGCCCATTTAGCAAAAACCCCACATTCGCTATATAATTTGAATTGGGGTTCCATTAAATCTTCCGGGATATTACAAATTCGCCTCAGACTTAATCTGGGTTTTGGCACAAAATTTCTTACTTTTCCGAGCGGCACCATGTTTGCCCCAGTTGCCGGATACTGGTTCGAGGCTGTGGTTTTATGCCTATCGAAGTTTGAAGACAACTTTCTATTTTCGCCCATCTTCTTCTTGGCAACTTTTGACCGAGTGACTTGCCAAATTCCGTCGGAGGGAAGTGACAAGACTTCGGGTTTTTTTGCCCTAATTTCATTGATTTTCCCAAATGCGCCCGTTCTGTAAACCGAACGCCTTTCATTTGTTGTAGAATGTCCCTTACATGGCGGACTGAAGACCGTGATGCTCCTCGGGCGCGTGGCGAAGACTTGCCTGCAACCCCCCGCCGGAAACCTTGCCAAGTTCGCTGTGTTTTGATTTCGCATTTCGCCAAATAGCAGAGCAGAGCTTTTTTTCCTTCAAAAATACAAAAGATTTTTTTTTTTTTTTTTTTTCGAAGAAAAGCGTATTCTTATTTCTTCTTGTATGAATTAAACTTTCTTACTCAGGGCTCTAAAATATTCCTTACATAGATCATCTAGAGGGTTTCTTTCTCCATTTCTAACTTAACCTCTACCCCAATCACGTGCGGCTTCTCTTGCATACATCTTTCACAAGACCCACTATCTCAATCCTAATGCAAGTTGCCTCCCTTTGATGAATATGCATGCGCACTCAAAATATTTTAACTTTGATGCAACTAATACAATGAAAAACTCCCTCTACCTACTTACCACTCATAAAACACACATCCATACATAATAGAAACTAAAGAAATGCATTCAAAACTCAAAGATTTTATTGAAATCCAAAAAAAATAAAATTACATCCTAAACAAATTACATAAATATACATTCAACAAAAATAATCTTCGTTTCATAGCCTCTCATTCAATTCACCTGAAAATATTGTAAATTTTGTCTTTGCATATGCACCTTGCAGCCAAACTTTCGTATCTACACACAACCCCACTCTTATTCAATCTCAATAACATAATTAAATTTGCAAAAGAAATTACAAATAAGACTTTCCCTTGTCTTTCCTCAATTTGTAATCATCGGTCTCTTGCCTTAATTCTAATTTCCCTATGTATTTTCTCGCACCTCTACAATGTCCTTTTCTTTCTTTCTTAAACACTACCTCCTTTGTTATCACTATTCTCTCCTTTTCTGGGTACCTCCATTTTTCAGTCCCACAAGTTCAAGTAAAACTTGTTATTTTTCTTCTCCATACTTCTCCCAATTTAACCTATTCATTTATTTATTTGGTCTATATTCTTAGACCATTCCCTTGCCTCTCTATAATAGCAAGTCTCCTCTTTTCAATCACTGCACCCCCCTTAGTTATGCAATGACCACTACTCTTTCCCCCTCATTACTATAATGGTAAAAAATTAGGGTTTCCACCATTAAAGGGATGAAAACTGCTAATTTGCCATTACATTCAAAAGAGGGATGAATCCAATAAATCCAATCCCAAATGAAGAGTGATAGAGACTGAATATTGATTGGATTCAAGAGGGTGTGAATTGATTGCCCTCTTTTGTGAGTTGAAATGTTGAATTATGATAAAGTGCTGAAAAATGAAGGTAAAAATGAGGAAACAATGAGCTACAAATGCGGGATTTTCACACGCACCTGGATTTGAGAAATGTAGGTTGAGTCAGATTTGATCTTTGAAAGAGCTCTTGTAATTTCAAGACCATAGTGGTGGTCACCCTGGTCCTCCGCACTTCTCGCACACCAAAGGGGGACTGATTCATCTTTGTAAATAAGGCTTATTCTGAAGATCATAGCTTTGTATCTATTTCCTACACACAAAAAGAAGGGGAAATAGGTTGGGGATAAGGGTTGCCTAAGTCAAATCCTGGTTGAGGAATCAACCTTGAATGAAATGTTGCAAATACTAAAATAAATAATAGAAAGATATACCTCAATTTTTAAAAATGATTGATAATGATGCTTTGTTTCTTGAATGTAATCACATATGGTGTATGAAATGGCATGAACATGACAAAAACCTAACCACACACACATGCTTTCATAGGAATGAAGGAAAATTTCTCCACAAGGAATAGATGAAGAATATGTAGCCTTGAAGACCTCTATGAATGCTTGATTTTTTGTGCTCCCAATATCACCACCTTATCCCAAATGAGACGGGAAGACCTAATTATATACTTGCCCATCATCAATTATGTTAATTTTCTGACATAGGCCGACATAGAGAAAGGTTTCCTGCTTAATTTTGAGATAGGGAAAAGGTTTTGAAATATGGCCCACTTAGGGAGGACCATGGCGTGGTGCCATGGTCCCACTAAGTACCAAGGTGCCACGCCCTATTCCTACCCCATATTTGGGCCAAGGTTAAGGGTCCTAGCAAGATGGAATGTGATATAAAGGCCATTATTATATGGTACAAGAATAAATGGGTCCCACTTAAGCATAGGGATGAGAACGCCAAGGTGAGGACCCTAAATGCAGTTAAAATTGCAGAGGGTGCAATTTTAGGACACTACATTTAGCCCCCACTTTAGTGGAAGTATCAGCTTAAGCAAATACTCACGGTAAAGTAGAAGAAAGAGAGATGAAAGAGAGGATCACTGAGGAGCATAAGACATCACTAATTTCTAGGAACCAAGCCCCCAATCTTAGGGTCTTAACTTACTCAGACATATGCAAAGGGCACACAAAAATAAGACAAAAAAGGTAAAGAAATACAAAAGGACAAACAAAGGTAATAGACACAAAAAAACACACAAAAAAGGCCAAAGACTAAAAACAAGATCTCAAGTCAACTAGTCGAAGGGACCTCGATATGAAAATGTCTCAACAACTAATATCATTCTTGAAAATGACATCTCACAAACACAAGCGATCACATAAAATAGAAAAGAAAGCATCACCCATGAACTATCAATAGAAAAGTTGTGAGCTCGAGAGAATAAGAAGAGAGAACATGAATACACTAGATGTCTTTATCCAAGTGATCCATGAGAAGAATGATGAGAGAGAACATAGATACACCGCCCCTATATGTTTGTATCTAGGTGATCCATGTTGGGGAGGAAAGTAGGAATAGTCTAGCCCTATTCCACTATTTCCCCTCATCCTTGGGCGTATGTGCAAGTGATGTGTGTTTTCAAGTATGAAGCACACTCATTTTTTAGTGTGCATCAACCTATTTAAGACATTTAATGTAAATGCAAATGCCAAGAGGTGACTATGTGTGCAAATGCCAAGAGGCGAATGTGTGTGCAAATACCAAGATGTGAATGTGTGTGCAAATTCCAAGAGGCTAATTTGTAAATGCCAAGAGGTGAATGACAAATACATGCTTGGTTTTGAGGAAATCCCATGTAAGATTTTTTCTTTGGTTTCGGTGATGTATAACCCCGTCTAAGACTTATATCAAATGTTGCATCTGGTTTTGGGTGTAAAGCATCCTGTGTAAGAGTTTGTTTCCTCTAGTTTTGAGAATAAACACCTTGTTTAAGACATGCAAAAATATAGTATAATATGGTACAATGGGAGCGATATGAGTGCCCCCCCCCCCCCTCAAGATGTCAACATAGTTATATGTTGATGTCTTGAGGAAGCTTAGAAACAAGGATACCAACCTTCAACACCAAGGAGATATCCTTTAGGCAACAATTTCATAAATCCAAGCTAAAGAGAGAATAATTTTCAAGCAAGGATAAGATAGTTGAAAAAGATATATCTTGCAACAAGTGTAAAGGAGATCCTTGGAGAAGAAAGCTTTTCTCAAAATAAATCCACCTCCAAGAGGAGTTTCTCTGAACAAATATAACATCGTATACCAAAATAAAGGAAGGAGAACAATAATTCATACCTTCCCCCTATTGCTAGGTGAAAGAGAATCTTGATGAAGGATGACACATTTTTTAACCCAATATGAGGGAATAAGTTTATGATAGGTGTACATAACCAAGTGTAAAATAGGTTGTAGCCAAGGACACCTCTTGCATAAGAGAGAATCCTCAAGTAAACAACATCTTCTCACAAGGAAATGACACCAAATCATAAAATAAACACCACTCAACAAAGCAAAAGTAGATCCTTAGAGAGGGTGAGAGATAGAGAGATAAATAATTGCTCCTCAAGTGTAAGTAAAATGAGAATAATTACACAACTTCCAAAGAGAGATAAACATAAGAAAATTCACAATGTAATCACATGAATAAATATACAATATAAGGAATGAAATTAGTATATGTAAAATGCAACTCTAAAGAAGAGGTAATCTTCAAAGACAAAGAGAAAGAAAGGAAGGAAGATCATAAATTCCCCTAAGGAGGGACTTATCATAAGAGATATACCATTCCATGTAAGAAAGGATTTCATCATATGAAAAATTAAAGCCCCGAAATATAATTTTAATACTTTTGAGAGCAAGAGAGAGAGGTAAAATTCCATCCTTGCCCCCCAAGCAAGAGGAAAAAGATAGATTAGAGGGAAGTACCACACATTTTCTTAGGAGAGATTATCCATAAGAGATGTGTTGTTCCAAACAAAGAATAAGTCCTATTCAAGGAACACACATGCATTCGCATGAAGGATAATTCTATGCAAGAAAGGACATCAAATTATGAAGAATGGAGTCCCTAAAGGAAATGATGAAACTTTAAAGATAACATATATGATAGAGGTAAAAGGGAATCATGTTGCTACCCCAAGATGTTTGAAATTGAAAAAGCAACACAACTAATGAAAAAGAGCCCCCCAATTAAGTTAAATACTTGTGGCATAGGGTGAGGATCAACATGAGGGTGAAAGGAGTGCTAAGGCACTACCTTTTCACCTAGAAAGAGAGAAATGTCTATTGAAATACATATACGAGCATGATCATATTGTTCTTGAACAAATTCTTTAAATTCTCTACACTTTCTAAGAGAATGAGAACCACCATGATGAATGCTCACTACCTTCTTTATGCTTACTGCTAAACTTCCAAAAGGAAAAACAACATTATTGTCATACATCAATTTCCAAAAGATTCTAGTTGCCAATTTTTATTGATCATCAATAGTTGTAAGCTTATCCTTTTGAGATTGAGGACAAGAGTTATTATTAGCAGAAGAAGGATTGTCATCAATGATTTTTACTTTTCCACTATCAATGATTTGTGTAGGAGGGATTAGAGGGACTCTAATTCCTTGTTCAAATTTTCCAAGTCTTCATCCTCTAAATTCTTGTTTTGATATTATGTTAAAGTCACTCCTATAAGAATTTGTTAATTAAAAATGTGGGGGAACATTGTAATAAATTTATTTGAAGTTTGTAGTGTAAGGATATTTAGAAGGAATTAAAGGATTAGTAGATGAAGAAGGAACATATTTTGAAGGAGATTCTTCCTTTCTTTCATCATGCATATCCTCTTTGGTTGATTGAGAGGGAAGAACCTTATCATCTAAGGCCTCACCTTTTCTTAATATAATGTGAGGAGAGAGATCATGAATGAAATGTATATCATCTTCTCTACAAATATTCCTAGAGAGATGAAATGAGAATAAGGAGGATCTACAGAGATGAAAACGCCAATATTTTGATCTTGCCCCCCTTGTGTAAGGGTATGTGTTTGAGAAGAAGATGGGGCCATGTTGTTCTTCAACATTTTATCTCCCTTAGAGAGACCATTGATAGGAGTATTATCTATTTCTTCCTTTACATTAGATACCCTAGGAGAGGTACAAGTATTAGGTTTCTCATTAACATCTCTAGGATTGGGATCTACAAAAGCTTTTAGATGATCTATGTATAAAATGCATTTTTCCAAAAACATCACCATAACACAACATACATGATAGATGAGAGCTTTGAGATCTAATTGATAAAAAGGAAGCAACTTGGAAATCCTAAAAATGCAATATGTCCAAGTGATATGAATGAAAAGGAGTAACATGAAATGAAAGAAGCCATTATCCGACATATGATTATAATAAATGTACGTAAAAAGCAATGTAATCATATGTGAAATAGCAAATAAATCAAATCCATTAATTGCCATGATGAAAAATTTAGGTAAATTAATTTAAAAAAATTAGGATTTTACAAATAAAAACTCTTAATTTATGTAAATTGATGAGATTCACAAATTTGATTTGTGTTTCCTATTTTGAGATTTAAATTTTGAAAAATGTGAAATGAAATTTGAGACTTGAATTTTGAATTTTGAATTTTGATTCTGAAAGTTAAAATTTGAATTTTGGAAACTTGCAAAATAATTGAATAATGCAAATTTTTTGAAAAATGATTGTTCAATTACATAAGAAAATTAATTTGTGATTTTGAAAAGATAAATAATAATTATGAAAAATTATGCAACCCACTAATAAATTTGAATTTAAAAAAATTAGGACCTTGTGAAAAGAACCTCTTAATTTTAAAATTATCCACAAGAAATTTAAATTTAAAAGTAGGGCTTTGTGAAAATAACCTCTTAATTTTAAAATTTAAATTTAAAATTAGATCTGAGGTTGAAATTTTGAAAGTGAAATCCAAGATTGGGCAACCCACAAGGCTAATTTAAATTTAAAAATTAGGGCTCTTGTAATTAATAACTTAATTTTAAAATATAAATTTAAAATTTGATCCAAGGTTGCAATTTTGAGTTTGAGTCAACTTTAAAATGGTAAATTCAAAATTTAAACAACCCACAAGCTCAATTTTTAATTTTTTAAAAAATTAGGGTCTTTAGAATTAATCACTTAATTTTAAAATTTGAATTTGGAATTTGACTTGTAGTTGAAAATTTGAATTTTGAGATTGAAAAAGAACTCAAATATGAAATAATTAATCCAAATGAAGCAATTCACAAGCTCAATTTTAAATTTAAAAATTAGGGTTTTAATGAAATTAACCTCTAAATTTTTAAAATTTGTAAGGAAATCAAACTTGTAAATGAAAAATTGAATAAACACTCAGATCTAAGAACATAAATCAGAATTGATGGTGTAAGGAGTCGGGTTCACCAAAATGTAAAAGTGAAAAATTAGGGTTTTCACCATTAGAGGGATGAAAACCGCTAATTTGCCATTACATTCAAAAGAGGGATGAATCCAATAGATCCAATCCTAAATGAAGAGTGATAGGGACTAAATACTAATTGGATTTAAGGGGGTGTGAATCGATTGCCCTCATTTGTGAGTTGAAATGCTGAATTAAGATAAAGTGCTGAAAAATGAAGGTAAAAATGAGGAAATTGTGAGCTACAAACATGAGATTTTTGCATGCACCTACATCTAAGAAATGTAATTTGAATCAGATCTAATCTTTGAAAGAGCTCTTGAAATGTCGGTACTATGGTGGTGGTCACCCTGGTCCTCCGCGTTGGCATTTGCATGAAGATTGCATTGATGAAATGTTATGTTGTCATTGATATCAATTATAACCGGTAATGATGTTGTTATAATGTTTTTTTTCTACCAGTAAGTGAGCTTGTGAAGGAAACTGGTATTACTAGACAAGAAGTGAGATCAACTAGTAAACCCTACCTATTGGCATGCTAAACCCTAACTGATGAAGTTTGGTGAATTGGTTGTATTAGTTTATGATCTGATGATGAGCGGTAATGATTATGACACGTATGCATGTTATATGAGAAGAGTTTCAAATGGTTTTGGCATGTAGAGATAACGGTTTTTGTCTTTGGAATAAGAAAGTTCATTGCATATAATGCAAACCACGTAATGAGTTACAGTGTTCGATGAAGTGGTGATCAAGGAGTGGTCGAGGATATCTTGAATGTTGTGCAATGATTACTATGTAATCCAATGGTCATACTTGAACTGATTTGTTTGTAATCTCTATGAGATAATTAGGTTGGTGATGTGTTACTGACCTGTTGATTTGTTTACAAGGTCGATGAGTTGTTTTGTTGTAGTGTTGGAAATTGTAGTTAAGAGTGAGAGTGTGGTTGCCGAACCAGATGAAGTATCTGCAGTATGTGTAAAGGTAGATAGGAGCTTGAAAAGGATTTGAACAAGTAAGTGTAGTGATATTCAAACAAATCAGCAAACCCCTGTTATTTTCTAACAATTACAATAGTCAAATCTCCTAACCAAGTTGTTGAGACATGGACCAGCTAGGACTCGAACCTAGTACCATCCATACGTTGTTGGAGTGCTCTACCACTGAGCTACTAGCCCCTCTTGGATTAGTCCATCATCGGTCTGGGTGTGGCTTATTTCCAACACCAACACCCCCCCTTAAGCCACACCTCTTGTGTGCTTGGGGCTCCTAGCCTAGACCTGGCTCTGATACCATGTTGAGACATGGACCAGCTAGGACTCAAACCTAGGACCTTCCATACGCTGGTGGAGTGCTCTACCACTGAGCTACTCACCCCTCTTGGACCAGTCCATCGTCGATCTAGGTGTGGCTCATTTCCAACACCAACACAAGTAAGCTCTAACAAGCTTAGTGTTATTCAAATCCTTTAACCAGGTGGTCCATTATCTTGGATTTCAAATCCTCTACCAAGGTTACTCCTAATAGAGTATTCCTTCTAATAGGGCATTATAGTCAATCCCTTAACCGGGTGGTCCCTAATGGGATCTGTTCTTAACATGACTTTTTGTAAAGCTTTAACAAGCTAGGCTCCTAATAGGGCAAACTTCAGAATAGTTAAAAATACTTGTGGGTATTCATCCCCATCATGGTTTTTCCCATTTGGGTTTCTACTTAAAAAATATTGTGTCAAGTGTTGAATGTTTTTGTGGTTATGTTTACTATGGTTAAATTTCTTAGCTGCTAAATCCACTTTGATATGTTATGTTAACTGACAACAATCTGAAATATGTTTTTACTATTGTCAGTAAAGTATTTGAATGATTCAGATAAATGGTTTTGAGAGTTTTAGAGTTGTTTTACTATTAGTCTATTATAATAGTCAACCGGTTTAACTTGTTAGTATTATTGCATTTGAAGTTCAATGTTTAAACCAGTCAGTTTAGAGTTTCCTTTGAGAGGTTGATTTTTGTTTGGTGAAAAGTTTATGTCAGTTTTCTATCTACTGAGTCACCCCCCCTCTCATTAGTTGATCGGATCCTTATTCTTTCATCATACCATCAATTGGTATCAGATCATTTCAAGTCCTCTAAGGTCTAAGCCTAACAGCTTGAGGTAAAGATCTTGTAGAACATGATGAAGAAAGAAGGTCCCAAGTTTAATAGAGAGAACTACAAAATACGGAGTGATTGAATAAAAATTTATATCAAGAGTCTAGGAAGTCAATACTGGGAACATGTTGGTACTCGATATGTTGCACCTAGTGGGATTATGACTGATGATCAGAAGAAAGAGAAACAAGAAAATAATCAAGCACTGGAGGCTATTATCAGTTCTTTGTCTGATGCAGAATATGTTGATGTCCATGGTCTAGAGACTACTTATGAGGTATGGAAGAAACTTGAAGAGATCTATAGCGGTGATGAGCATGTGAAGATTGACAAAGAAGAGAGTCTAAGAGGAAAGTTTGATTACATGCAGATGGCTAAAGGTAAGAATATACAACAGTATGGTCAGAGGATCAAAGAGATAGTTGGTGAGATCAAGAGTGTTGGTGGTAAAGTGGAAGATGCCATAGTGGTTAGTAAGGTGTTGAGAACCCTTCTACTAGTCTATGCTATCCGAGTTGCAACCATTCAGGAGCTAAAGTCAATTGATAAAGCTAAGGTAACCCTTGTTTCCATCATTGGTAAGCTTACTTCTTTTGAATTAAATGGTTATGATGGTAGTGTTTTGAAATCTGAATCTGTATTTAGAGCTTCAGTTTCTAACCCTTCTATAAGGAAAATTAGAGATGTTAGTCACAGTTATGAATTTAGATCCAACAGAGAAGTTGATGAAGATAGTTTGGTTGAGCTTGAAGCATTGTTGGCCAAGTGGTTGCCCAGAGGTACCGGTAAATAAAGAGGTAAATTACCTTTGAAATGTTTTGCATGCAACAATATTGGACACATTGCAGCTAACTGTCCTAATGGTGAGAATGAGCACAAGCGTGAGAAGTTCAAGAAGTACAAAGGAAAAGGCAAAAGAGATTGTCTCATTGCAGTTGATGGTGGTATCACTGATGAGGAATCTAAGGGAGATGCTAATGAAGACATTGTTTTTGTAGCCATTAAAGAGGAAACCTCTTATCAGAAGGCATTAGTTTCTCGCATGGAAAATTTTGATGATTGGATCACTGATAGTGGTTGTTCACATCATATGACCGGTGACCGGAGCAAATTTCTTACCTTGAAGGAATTTGATGGAGGAGTTGTGAGATTTGGTAATGACTCACCCTGCATGGTAAAAGGAAAGGGAACTATTTCTCTTAATGGAAAGAGAAGTGCAGATGATGTCTCCTGGGTTGAAGGAATAAAGTAGAATCTTTTTTTGTGTAGCCACTCAATGAGAGAGGCTATCCATTGGAATTTAAGAATAGTATGTGCAAAATCTATGGGAGAACAGGTGAACTGGTTGCAGCCGGAAAGAAGACTAAAGGTAACCCGTTTCACCTTAATCCTAAAGTCAAAAACTTTTTAATTGCTAAAGTAGATGATAGTTGGCTTTGGTATAGAAGATTTTGTCATATAAAAATTTATAACATTGTTAAAGTGAGTAAGTCCAAGTCAGTGAGAGAGTTTCCTCAGTTGGACAAACCGATTAGTGCTCTGTGTAAGGAATGTCAATTGGGAAAGATGATATCCTCAACTTTTAAGAGAAAATATTTTTCAGTAGAACATTTTTTAGATTTGGTTCATACAGACCTCTATGGACCAATAAGGACTAAAAGTATTCAAGGTGACATATATTTTATGATCTTTACTGATGATTGCTCAAGAATGATGTGGGTCACATTTGTGAAGGATAAAACATAAGCCTTTAGTAAGTTCAAGGCATTCAGAGCCTTAGCTAAAAAGGAAAGTGCCAAGAAGATAAAGTGTTTGAGGATTGATCAAGGTGGTGAATTTACTTTAGAGGAATTCATTAGATATTGTGAAAAAAATGGTATCAAAAGGCAACTTTCTGCACTGAGGACACCACAATAGAATGGTATTATAGAGAGAAAAAACCAGTAAGTTGTTGAAGATGTTAGGATAATGTTGATATAAGGAGGTGTAGAAAAAACTTTATGGAGAGAAGCTGTCAACACAACTATCTACACTATGAACCAGATATTGGTAAAAAGAGGTAATGATAAAACTCCTTATGATTATTGGTATGGTAGATCACCTAAAGTCAGTTATTTTAAGATATTTGGCAGTAAATGTTTTATTAAGAGAGGTGACTATGTTAGCAAGTTTGAGGATAAAAGTGATGAAGGCATATTTCTTGGTTACTCCACCAAGAGTAAGGCTTACAAATATTATAACAACCAGACACAGAGAATCATTGAAAGCATTGATGTTTGAGTGGATAAGTATCCTGAAGTCTCAGGGGAAACCTGTGTGGACAAAAAGGAAGAATATCCTTGCATTTTGTTTATGGAACCAGAACCAGTGAAACCTGAAACTGGTAAGTGAATTGTACTAGTTCAACTAGAATAGGTAGATTCAGAAGAAGAAGATGATAATGAAGTAGAAGAACCTGAAGATAATGATCATATTATTCTGAGGTATGTGAGACTCAATCATAATCCTGACCAAATTATTGGAGATAAAGACATTGGAGTGTTATCCAGAAGAAGAATTAAAGAGAATTCTTGCATGATCTCCACTATTGAGCCTGGAACTTCTAAGGAATTATCTGGAGATGATCACTAGACCAAATCTATGGAGGAGGAACTTGATCAAATTGAGAAGACCAACACATGAACCCTAGTACCTAGACCGGTGAATAAAAATTTGATAGGTACTAAGTGGGTATTCGGGAATAAACTGAATGAAGATAGAGTAGTAGTCTGAAACAAAGATAGATTGGTATGCAAAGGTTATGCACAGGAAGAAGGAGAAGATTATGGTGAGACTTTTGCATTAGTTTCTAGAATGGAAGGTGTCAGGACTTTACTTGCATTTGCAGCACATAAGAGATTCAAAGTATATCAGATGGATGTGAAGTCAACATTTCTAAATGGGATACCGAAAGAAGAAGTATACATTGATTAGCCAGATGGTTATGCCTTGACTAATACAAAAGACATGATATGCAAATTGCACAAGGCACTATATGGGTTAAAGAAAGCACCGAGAGAATGGTATGAAAGGTTGTATTCACACTTGATGAAGATATGTTTTCAGAGAACCAATGAAGATAACAACATATATCTCAAATTTGAAGGAGATAAGATACTGTTTAGTGAAGTGTTTGCAGATGATATCATATTTGGAGGCAATGATCATATGAGTGATGACATTGCAAATGAGATGAAAAGTGAGTTTGAAATGTCTCTAGTAGGAGAGATAAATTTTTTAATAGGTTTATAAATACACCAGATGAAGAGTGGTATTTTTATCACACAGTCTAAGTATGTAAAAGAGGTACTAAAGACATTTGGAATGAGTGATTGTAAACCAGTTGGGACACCAATGGTTACAGGTTGTAAGTTGTCTAAAGAGGATGAAGCCACATCTGTTGATGAAAAAGAGTACAGATCAATGATAGGGAAATTGCACTATGTTGTTCATGTCAGACTGGATATAGCAGTTGGTTTAGTTGCCATATTTCAGAAGAATCCAAAGGAGATACATTTGATAGCAACCAAGAGGATATTCAGATATTTGAAGGGTACCATTGACTATGGTTTTTGGTATCCATATGTAGGTAACTTTTATTTGAAGGTGTATACAGATGCAGATTGGGCAGGTAATGTTGATGATAGGAAAAGCACAACTGATGGAGCATTATTTCTTGGAGGAAGACTTGTTTTATGGAGTAGCAAGAAGCAGAGCTATACTTCATAGTCCACTATTGAAGTTGAGTATGTTGTAGCTTATATGAATTATACGAGACACATTCTGGAAGGATTCAAGATGAAGATTTCAAAACCGGTAAAGATCTTGTGTGACAATACCAGTGCCATAAATATTTCAAAGAACCATGTTTTGCATACACGAACCAAGCATATTTAATTGAAGTATCATTTATTGAGAGAAAAAGGGTGGAGTAAAGATGTGTTATTGGAGCATGTTTCTACCAAGGAGCAGCTAGCAGATATGTTTGCAAAATCTCTTCCTAAGACTACTTTTGAGTATCTTAGAAGTCAGCTAGGGGTTGTACCCCTACATGAGGTCAATTGAACATGATGTGAATACACCAGTCCGAAGCTACTTGCATAATTTTACAGTAGGATTGGTGTAGAGTGGATTTATTCCACAGGTGGAGCATCAAGTTGCAAGTTGATGATGATGAACAGTGAAATTTTACATTGCATGTTTTACTTTCACTTTGGCATTGTTGTCAAAGGGGGAGAAGAACTATATGATTGGGGAGAAGAATTGTATGATTGACAGAGAGAAGATCTATAGCTGAAGACATGGAGACTCAATTGAAGGAGATTACATGGAAAAATGTAAACCAGGATTCCTATTCACAATCATAGCAATCAAGGGTATTGATACTTGTATTGCCATCAATGCCAAAGGGGGAGATTGTTGGTATTTGCATGAAGATTTTTATTAATGAAATGTTATGTTGTCATTGATGTCAATTATAACCGGTAACGATGTTGTTATAATGTTGTTTTGCTACCGGTAAGTGAGCTTGTGAAGGAAACTGATATTACTAGAGAAGACATAAGATCAACTAGTAAACCCTACCTGTTGACATGCTAAACCCTAACCGATGAAGTTTGGTGAATCGATTATATTGGTTTATGATCTGATGATAAGTGGTAATGATTATGACACATATGCATGCTATGTGAGAAGAATTTCAAATGGTTTTGGCACGTAGAGATAATGGTTTTTGTCTTGGGAATGAGGAATTTCATTGCATACAATGTAAACTGCGTGATGAGTTACAATGTTTGATGAAGCGGTGATTAAGGAGCAGTTGGGGATATCTTGAATGTTGTGCAATGATTGCTATGTAATCCAATGGTCATACTTGAACCAATTTGTTTGTAATATCTATGAGATAATTAGGTTTGTGATGTGTTACCGACTTGTTGATTTGTTTATAAGGTCGATGAGTTATTTTTTTGTAGTGTTGGAAATTGTAGTTGAGAGTGAGAGTGTGGTTGCCGAACCAAATGAAGTATTTGCAGTATGTGTAAAGGCAAATAGGAGCTTGAAAAGGATCTAAACAAGCAAGTGTAGTGTTATTCAAACAGATCAACAAACCCTTGTTGTTTTCTAACAATTACAACAATCAAATCCCCTAACTGAGTAAGTTCTAACAAGCTTAGTGTTATTCAAATCCTCTAACCAGGTGGTCCATTAGCTTGGATTTCAAATCCTCTACCGAGGTTACTCCTAACATAGAATTGCTTCTAATAGGTCATTATACTCAATCTCTTAACTGGGTGGTCCCTAACAGGATATGTTCTTAACAAGACTTTTTGTAAAGATTTAATAGGCTAGGCTCCTAACAGGGCAAACTTCAAAAGAGTTCAAAATAATTGTGGGTATTCATCCCCACCATGGTTTTTCCGATTTGAGTTTCCACATCAAAAATATTGTGTCAAGTGGTGAATGTTTTTGTGGTTATGTTTACTATGGTTAAATTTCTTAACTGCTAAATCCACTTTGATATGTTATGTTAACCGACAACAATCTAAAATATGTTTTTAGTTTTGTCAGTAAAGTGTTTGAATGATTCAGTTAAATGGTTTTGAGAGTTTTAGAGTTATTTTACTATTAGTATGTTATAACAATCAATCGGTTTAACTTGTCAGTATTATTGCATTTGAAGTTCAGTGTTTAAACCAGTCAGTTTAGAGTTTTCTTTGAGAGGTTGATTTTTGTTTGGTGAAAATTTTATGTCAGTTTTCTATCTATAGATTCACCCCCTCTTAGTAGTTGACCGGATCCTTATTCTTTCATCATACAATCACTCTACATGTCTCGCACACCAAAGGGGGATTTATTCGTCTCTATAAATAAGGCTTATTCTAAAGATCATAGGTCCATACTTCTTTCCTACACACAAAAAGAAGGGGAAATGGGTTGGGGATAAGGGTTTGCCTAAGTCAAACCCTAGTTGAGGAATCAACCTTTGATGAAATGTTGCAAATACTAAAATAAATAATGGAAAGATATAACTCAGATCTGAAATGACTAATAATGATGCTTTGCTTCTTGAATGTATCACATATGTTGTATGAAATGGCATGAACATGACAAAACTCTAATCACACACACATCTTTGCATAGGAATGAAGTAAAATTGCTCAATAATGAATGGATGAAGAATATGTAGCCTTGAAGACCTCTAGAAATGCTTAATGATGAATGTCTTAATGCTTGAATGCTTTATTGATTGATTGCTTGATTGCTTTATTGTTTGTGCTCCCAATCTCACCACCTTATCCTAAATGAGAGGGGAAGACCTCCTTATATACTTTCCCCATCAATTACATTAATTTTCTGACATAGGCTGACTAGAGAAAGGTTTCCCACTCAGTTTTGAGATAGGGCAAAGGGTTTGAAATAGGGCCCAATTAGGGAAGACCATGGCATGGTACCATGGTCCCAATGAGGACCAAAGTGCCACGCTCTAGTCCTACCCCATATTTGGGCCAAGGTTAAGGGTCCTAGCAAGATGGAATGTGAGATAAAGACCGATATTGCATGGTATAAGAATAAATGGGTCCCAGTTAAGCATAGGGATGAGAATGCCAAGGTGAGGGCCCAAAATATGGTCAAAATTATAGAGGGTACAATTTTAGGATGCTACAATTACTAACTTCTCCCTTCATTTTTAGTTTCTTTTTTGGCTATTCTTATCCCTTCAATATTATAAAATGAGTGCCAACAATTGTAATAATTAATGTTCCATAAAGTCACAATTCTCTCTTTCTTCATTTCTATTTCAATGATTAAGCCCTCCTCCACATGGGTGTTCCTGCATCACTATGTACTTGTCAGAGAGTTGGACTTCTCCATCCAAACATGCATTATGTTCATTCCCCACAATATTTTTCTATCCTCCATTGAGGCCTTTAATTTTTCCACCTCGTCATATTTTTTCTTCTAACCACACTTCAAAAGGCTTTTCCAAAGAGTTAGAATTCCTCTAATTGGTATGCTTCACCCTTGAATCCTGATCCTTGATTGTTTGTATAAGTCTTGAAATATCCTAAGCACTTGAACTCAAACACTTCATTTTTCACTATTGACCTCACCTACCTCTAGCCATGACATAAATTTCCATTAAAGTGTATATTTCATGCTATAGCTTTTATAAAGTTTCCCTTCCACCCCAAAACATTATTTAATCTTTAGTGTGTGAATCCTTATAAACCTTGAACAACAAAAATAGAGAAAACAACTTTTGCTATCACTAATCTCACATGTAGGGCTTCAAAACCTACATGAACACATGTCATTATAATAGAGGAAATTTGGAGGTTGTAGGAATCCTTATATCATGCCTTTTGAGTACAACCTTGCAGACATGGGTGCAATTTCAAACACAATCCAATAGAAAACAATGTATGTTAGGTATGGGCGTCCTCAATAGAGTACCATTCACATTTTTTTGGACTTCAATGCAAGTTTCAAAATTCTCTCTTGGGTATTAAGGGTCTTAAGTCTTCATGAAGAAACATTATTGGTTATACACAAAAACCCTAATAAAGAAACTGTTCTAAACTCTTGTGTTGAAACAATCAATTCTAAGACAAAAACCACCTTGGGTTTATCAAAGATCAAAGGATGAAAACCCTATTATCTTTGCATGTGAAAGGATGAGAGTCCTTCGGTTAAAAGACAATCTCACTTAGAGGTCACATTTGGGCTTATTTGGTGGGAAATCTTTAGTTGTACCAAGTGTATTTGAGTTGCAAACTATCATAAAGTTGTATTTCCAATTTTTTATTTCTATTACAGTAGTGTTTGTAATGTATTATGAACTTGAGTATTATAATACATGCTCTACAATCTATTTTACATTTGTAAACCCAACTTGAATCTAGAGTATAAAAACTAGTTAATAAATTTATGTAAAGTTTTTGGATCTACAACATATCTATTTTCATTTGAGGGTCCAATTTATAATATTAGGGTTTTTAATATTTTTTATTAAAAAGAACCTAGGGTTTTAATGTTATTATACAAATGTGGCAATATATTTTTGGGTTTGTGCTAGATTCTAAGTAAAATATGCAAATTAGAAATATATTTGTAATAAATCACAAAAAAGATGGGAGATTTATAATTTTATAATTTATAATTGGAAATAATAAATCTACAAATGATTCACCTTAAATATTCTTTTTGAGATACTATAGTAGCATTAGAGATAGTGGTATTGCTAATATGTTTTCTTTTTAGAACAAATTTCTTGCATACATAATTTCTAATCATTCTAGTGATAGAGTATATAGTATCAAAGAGGAATAAGAAAATAGAGCCACACTACAAATCACAAATAGAAAAAATGTCTCCAAAATATATGCTAGAGTATTATGGAAGAATAAAAAGAGAGATAAATAATGCATAAGAGATCCTTCATCCTTAAGTAGAAAGGAAGTTTGATACAATGTTGGACTTGCTTGCACAAATGCTTCACAAGATGGATAAAATAATGAATGCGTTGAGATAGAAAAATAGCAATGGAAGCACTTCTAGTGCTAGCAATACTAATCTCACTCATACCAATACCTTAAGGATTATTTTGGTTTCACTTATTAGACCATAGAGAGGAAGAAGTTCCTAAAGTTGAAGCTCAAAGTTCAATTATTGATGATATTATAACTTGTTACACTGAGTACTAATCCATTCTAAAGGAAATATAGGTTCAAATGTCTCTTATCAACTCTATAAATTTGAAGAAGTTAGGTGAGAGTAGTCCTAGACTTGAACCAAGATAACAAGATTTCTAGTGAGTTGTATAATGGCTTGAGGAAGTTGACAGTTTCCACCTACGATGAATTCAACAAATGCACTTCTTATGCATGTGTATAGAAGTTAGACATGGACCTGACCCTTAACCCAATGACTAAAGATAAGGCTAGAAATTTTGCTTGCCTACATTAAGAGACTACACATGAATGGTGGTTCCACAAACTAGGCACACAAGGCCATAACTTTGTCAATTTATATAATGAGTTCTTCATGATGTGTTAGTAAGAGGTTGACTAGAGGGATCCTAAGATACATATCATAGAATTAGCTCAACTAAAACATTATGGTTTAGTGGAAAACTATGTGATAGATTTTGAGAAGATTTTTGTGATGGTACCTAATATCATATAGGTGAGGTTGACTATACTCTATTGAGGAATTAATTTGGTCTCTCAATGGATTGGTCAAAGCCTTTAAACCACCTTCCTTAAAAGATGCAATCAAGTGGGCCTCAATAATTTAGGCTTCTATGTTGAGGAATAGGTTGTAGAAAAAGACTATCCCTTTGAAGAAGAATTTTCATGAGGTACATAAGCCCAAGAACTAACAATAAAGAAAATACATAGAGGTCAAGAAGAACTTGGTAATGAATAGATATGTTTTTCTTTCAAAGAACCTTAAACACTAATACATGGGAGTCTTGGAAAGACAAAATTAATTGCATGAGTTAGTATTTGAAGATGAGTCAGGAGGTGAAAAACATGAGCCATAAAGTGAAAGAGAGGAACCCAAATTAGAGATTGAAGAAGAAGACAATCCAAAGGAGGAAGGTGAAAGATCAAGAAGCGCCCTTGCTAAGATTTATAGTACTTTAAAATGTGATCCTTAACAACTTTGTATGGTTTTGAGGAACAAAGAGTCACTGTCTTCATTGAGACTGGTGCTACTCATAATTTATTAGATGAAGGATTAGCGATATAGAAAGGTCCCAAAATAGAAGTCTTTGAAGGTTTTAATGTGATGGTCATCAACAAATTTTCTATCCAATGCACTAGAATGATATCTTAGTTAACCAATACCCTAGGAGACTATAATATGAAAAATAAATTCTATGTGATTAGTACAAGAGGCGTAAATTTGGTTTAGGCATTAAGTGGTTGGATTCATTGGGAGAAATCACATAAAACTTCCAATCCATGTACCTAAAGTTCCAATTTGAAGAAAATGAAGCAATACTTATATGGAATGATTAATGGAGCATGAAGGATTGTATTTGAAAAAGAATGGAGATAATGTTTAGTCATGGACATGTATACTCGGAAGTGGATTACTTTATACTGGTGATGAACTCTCCCAAAGGCAATAAAGCATACCACATAGGTATACAAAATGAATGAAATAAGCACAAGGTTTTCAATGGTATTCTTCCAGAAAATTGCTTGATAGAATCTTTTGACATGTTAGATTTGTAGTAGAGTGCTAGTCTTATTACTCCCACTCCTTGTTGCCACCCTAGAAGGCATGAGGAGGATATTGAAAAGTAAATAAAGAAAATTTTAATAAATGGGTCACAACAAGCTTAGGTTAAATCCTTTTAGCTCTTATGTAGTCCTTGGGGAGAAGAAGTATGACATAATGAGGATGTAATTCGACTAAAAATAAATAATTAAAAAAAATATAAAAAAATCAACACTTGATTCCCAATATTGATGAATGGATAGACTAGCTTCATGGAGTTGTCTATTTATCAAAGATATGTCTCAGATTATGTGAAGAGAAGGATATCCACAAGATGACATTTCAATGCTACCACTTTGAATTTGTATTCATGTAATTTGGTTTGACAAATGCCCCTACAACCTTCCAGTCATACATGAACTAGGTGTTCATCAAAAAATTGAGGAAGTTTACCATTGCTTTCTTTGACAAAATTCTTATTTGCAACAAAACTTGGGAGGAGCACTTAAGACATATTGATGATGTGTTACTAATTTTAAAGGCACATAGTATTTTTTAAAAAGAGTCTAAATGTGAGTTTACAACGACATAAATTTTATACTTGGGGCATGTCATTAATACGAGGGAAGCATTGGTGAATTTGGAGAAGATCCAAGTCATTCTTCATTGGCTTCCCACACAAACTCTAAGACAATTGTGAGGATTTTTTGACCTTTGTAATTTCTACTAGAAGCTGGTTGAAATATTCTCTCATCTAATCACCCCCTTAATAGATCTAAAAAAGAAGAGAGATTTCACGTTGAATGGGGTAGTGGAATGATCTTTTTATAAAACGAAAGAGGTAATAAGCTCATGTTAAGTGCGTTATTTTTTCTTCCCTTTTTCTTGGAGTATGATGCATTAAGAGAAGGAATCGGGACAACAATTAATAACATTCAATTCATAAAATAAAGGAGTTGGGAAGGCGATTCTCTATGTATGACAAGGAGATGTCAGGAATTATCCATGCATTGACCAAGTTCAAGCAATAATTGGTTGGTAGCCCATTTGTAGTCAAGATAAATCACAATAGCTTGAAATATTTTGTTAGTCAAAGGGATCTAAATGAATTTAAAAAATGAATAAGAAAATTACAAGCATATGATTTTTTATATTTAGTATGTTGAGAGAAAGTTTATTGTCACTAATGTATTATTTAGGAAACCAACATTATGCTTTATGTCTCATATTTCTGTTGATTTGAATACAAAGATCATAGAAAATGTGCTAAAAATGTGTTTGCAACTAATATTTTGTAGTGGAAACTATTGGATGATGGGTACACTATGTGCAATGAACTCATTCTCTATAAGAAATAACTTATATGGTGAGTAAATCAAGAATTAAGGAAGACATTTTAGGAGACTTTCATAACACTTGATTGGTAGGTCAACTTGAATGCTTCAAGACTTATAAGTAAATTAGGGGGAGGTATACATGGAAAGGACTCCTGGATGATTTTCTTTATGAACATTAAAGAATGCGTGGTTTTCCAATATAACTAGCTTATATGTATTTGATAATATATAGATTAAGCCAAGAGAAATCATTTTCAAGTGCCTATTTTTTTTTAATCTTTTTATCGCATTAAAGTGAAATAGGTGCTTCGAGAAGGATATCTCTTGGCTTAATCTATGTATACTATTAAATATATGTAAGCTAGTAGCAATCAAGACACAACGTAGACGACATTAAATAAGTCAATATATATTTATATAGTATTGTATTATTAAATAGAGCTATATTAATATATAATAATATTATTATGTTAAGATTATTTTCAATACCTATAAGTGTATTGTTGTAATATAATATTACATTATATTTTTATTTAATAAGATTATAATTATATTAATTGGGTTTGATTATGGTTAGGGTTTAATTATGGTTAGATTGTGATTAAGTTGAAGGTTGGGTTTAATTCTAGAGTTAGAATTAAGTTTACGGTTATGTTATGGTTAGGTTTCAATTATGGTAAGATTAGGTTTACGATAGTACAACCTAAGTTGGCCTAGTGGTGGAGAACTTGTGCTCTTGAAAGAGAGGTCACAAGTTCAAATCCCACAAGGGGGTAGGGTATGTACACCTTATCGGCTTTGGCCCATTACCAATTAAAAAAAAAAAGGATTAGGTTTACAATTAATGTTAGGCTACACTTAGGGTTATTATTCTAAGATAATACTTGGGGTAAGTGTTGAGATTCAATTAGTATTAGTGTGAGGGTTAGGACTAATTCAAGAATAGGGTTAGTATTGCAATTGAATTATAGTTTCATAAGGGTTAGAGTTAGTGTTAGGATTCAAAAAGGGTTAGGGTTTAAGGATAAAGCATAGTGTTAGGGTTAGGGTTCTATAATAAAGCCTACTTTCAAGGTTAGAGATAATGTTTAATTAGGGTTATGGGTTATGTTAGCATAAAGGTTAGAGATAGGGTCAAGGTTACGATGGGTTTATGGTTAAGGTTAGTTTAGGGTCAAGGCCTAGGTTCAAGATAGGGTTTAATTATAGAAATGGTTAATTTTATGGTTAGGCTATCATAAGGGTTCAATTACACTTAGGAATTGAGTTCAATTAGGGTTAGAATTAGGGTTATGATTAAATTACATTAGGGTTAGGGTTAAATTAGTATTATAGTTCAATTAAGATTAGGGATTGGGCTAGAATATGGTTAGGATTAGATTAATATTAGAGTTCAATTAGGATTATAGTTCACTTAGGGTTAGGGTTAAGTTTAGGGATAGGGTTCAATTATCATTACAACTCAATTAAGGTCAAGGTTAAGTTTAGGGAGAGGGTTAAATTATTGTTAGATTAAGGTTCAAGTTGTAGTTGGGCTTTAATTCTAGGGCTAGAGATAGGCTTAGGGTCAAGGTTACACTATAATTAGGGTTACTATTCTAGAAAAATGCTTGGGGTAAGGGAATTAGTATTAGGATTGGGGCTAGGGTTCAATCAAGAATATGATTAGTATTAAAATTCATTTGGGGATTAATTAGGATTCTAGAGTTAGTGTTAAGATTCAAATAGGGTTAGTGTTTAAGGATAAAGCATGTTGTAAGGGTTAGGATTATATAACAAAGCTTGATTTTAAGATTAGGGTTAAGGTTTAATTAGGATTATGGTTATGTTAGCATAAATGTTAAATTAGGGTTAGGGTTCACTTAGGTCTAGATTAGGGATATTTTCAACTTTAGGGTTTAATTATGGTAATATTTTAATTATAGTTAGGGTTAGTATTAGAGTTCAATTAGGGTTATGATTCAATTACATTAGGGTTAGGATTCTTTTAGGGCTAGATTAAGGTTCGGATGTTAGGTAGTGTTTAATTCTATGGTTATAGTTAAGTTTAGGGTCATGCTAGGATTTTCATTCAATTAGAGGGATTGGGGTTAAAGTTAGGGTTTAATTATGATTAAGGTTTGATTATAGTTACGGTTAGGTTTAGAGTTCAATTAGGGATATGATTAAATCACATTAGAGTTATGTTTAAATTAGGATCATAGTTCAATTAGGATTAGGGTTAAGGTTATATTAGGGATTAGGATTAAGGTTAGCGTTGTTGGAATCAAGGAACACTGAGAGGGGGGTGAATCAGTGTTCTACAATTTTTAACCTTATTAAATTGATCCTTCAACCACTTAATGTAAATAAACAAAATAAAGATGCAAGAACATAAACCAAATATCCATAGCACCAAGATTTTTATACATGGAAACCCGATTAAGAGAAAAACCACAGTGGGGATGAACCGACAATATAAATATACTCTAAAGAAGTATAGAAATAGTACAGTTGGGAATGCATATGCATTAAGGCACACTGCCTAGAGCTCACTGCTCAAAGATAACAAGGGCTACAACCCAAGGAAGACTCATTGTCTTACAAATGAATAAATAAAAAAATACTTAAGTACATGAACTAAATGGTAGCATCTACAAATGCCAAATTATAGTTCTAGTTAAGCACATTTACAAACATTTCATACTCTACCTCATACTGATCTGATTGATTGTTCTGCATTAATCTAGAGTACAAATATCTGAATTGAGCATGTGAAACTATGCACCATCAATCACACAATATTTTTCATACACAAAATGATCAACTACATCGGCCTTATATATCCACAACACGAAATCATATCAACATGTCGGCTCAAGAATATTTAACATTCACCAAATGTCTATGAATTATTCTAAATTCAATCTCAAATACTTATGCGGACCAAATATAATTGTCCACATGCTTCCCAAAAGTTGGCTAAACATCCTCAATCACAAAAGAAATCACCAAAACATCTCCAATAGATCCGCACAAAAATCAATCACACAAGTCAGCCATACTACAGTGTCCAACACAAAAACCGATATACCGGATCTACTAACTCATATGACAATCATCACTAGAGGCTAAAATCATGGGATAAGGTATTATAGATGTCCAACTACCTTCCTTTATCTCCGTAACACAAAATATTCAATTGAAATGAAATATCGATCAATATATTAAACTCTGTCAGATGCTCTATTCTAACTTACCTGACTTAACCAAATCTTCAATCTGACTTCTAGTATAGGCAAGTCATGAATTGCAAATAGAATCACTGACTAGAGTTGCCACCAATGATAACATCTGACAAACTGTGCAATTTCCAATGTCTCTTGCCAACAATCTCCCCCTTTAGCATTGATGGCAACACTTAGTGAAATTTGACTATGTTGGAATCAGTACCAACATATATACACTGTAAAAATCAAAACCTTAAAATTCTATAACTCCCCCTAAGATGAATACAACATTTTTCACTTCCCTACACCCCCCCTTTGACATCAATGGAAAAGGTAGGGATTCAGATGCCAAAATTCAGACCAAAACTCTTTATACATATGTACAAACAAGCCTTTACATGAACTTCAAGATATCTAAAAAAGCATTTTTCAATGAACTTAAGTAACTATCCCAACCTTTCTTAAGGCACTCCAAAACTGAGATTAGACCACTAAAGAGACATGCTTGTATTTCGGCTAACTGAATATCTGTAGGATCATTTGTGGCAATAGCATCCTGAGATCTCTTTAATGCACTGAGCATGGTATCTAACTTGGGAGAAATGAAGCTTCGGAGCTCACCAAATCTACCAATAATATTCTCATTTTCATGGTTAATATTCTTGATCTTGTCAAGCAATGATATAATCTAAGTTTCCTAACTGGCCACCGAGACTGACAAAGGATTAAAATATTGTGATATATCTACTAGTATCTTCTCATTCTCCATAATTTGCTTCTCAATGTCTGCAACAAACTTAAAAAATGATAAACAAGACTTGTAGATATTTCCACCTTCTGATAAGGCATCTTGGATACCTTTCACACATGTGCCTAACAAGCTTCTATTATTAGTAATCATCCTTTGCAGCTCACCACATATCTTAGCATCAAACTCATTCTAGATCTTAATCTCTATTGACTTCTCTAATGATTCAAAATGAGTACTTACGGAGTTAATTAGGTTCTTAAGTTGTTTGGATGGAGAATCTAAAGTGTCCATGACATAGGTAGGAATAATGTTTTGTAGGACATTGAATGTAAGATTAAGCAACTCACTATCCTCAATATGTGACTTCAAAATTTCCTCTCTAGCCTTAATCTGTGCAAATATTGCTAACTTTAATTTTTGAATACGAGAGAGAGTATCCAAGTTGATTGGCCCTTGGGATAGTGCATATCATCAAAAAACTGCTTATCCTTCTCAAGAAAATATTTTAAATCCTCTGCAGTTTCTCTTGCTTCAATATTTTTATCCTTAATGTTAATCTGTGCCTTAACTTCTTTCACACCTGCATCATCAACTAGAGCTTGTGTCTCCATAGATGGCATTGAGTCCATAGGCTGATCCCAAGAATTTTGTGTATCCTCACCCTCATTATCTTTACCTATCTCCTCTTCACCTATATTCAACTCATCTTCCTATTTACCTTCATCTACCTTTTTCTAGAATAGAAGAGACATTCACCTCAACTTGAACGTCTTTTGGTTGATCTTTTTGCACTTTCGGAATGGATGATACAACATCATATTGATTCCTCTCCAAAATTGGTTTCAGGATCGCCTCAGTATCCTTTATTACTTCATCTACTTGCCCAATTATAATCTTATTAATTCTTGCTTTGCTCCTAAAATGATTTTGGGCTTCTTTGAGTATTCTCTTTACCTCTTCTAATGCTATTACCAAACATACATTGACTATTACATATTCCTTTAGCCTTTCATCTTCTACTTTAGCAATATTTCTTCTCATTTCCAAAATATCATACAAACTCTTTGGAATTTCTGACATTATTTCTATAAGTGCCCTACTAAAAAATGTTCAAATATTTAACGGTGGCTTCCTCAAGAGTTATTTTCCTAGCACCATCAAACTTGTCATAAAAATTAGAAAGAGGATTTAGATTACCTTGCATTGTTTAGGATTTTTCAACCTCTTGGACTGCCATACTTGTCTTATCAGAATATATTTTCACCTTCTTGCTAGCTTTTCCTTCAGTGGAGGGCTTGTCCTTAAAGACTTTTGTGGTTTTGATTCCCTTGGTATTCATTTTATTCATCTCTTCATCAGACTCGGTCTCCTCATCATCCTTAATAGTGACATAAACTCTTGTGCTCTTCTCTTTCTTCCACTTTTCACCTTTACCAGATGGCTTGGCTGGAGATTTGGCAAAACCTGAGGAGTGAGCTGTTGGCCCTAAATTTTGATTCCATTGAAAAGAACTAAAAATCCTGTAAAATTTTGAAATTGGATTGGTGGGTGTATTCTTTTAAATTGACTCGTCATCCTGGTTAGTATTAAAATTAAATCACCTTTTGACGGGGCTAATACCATTCGAAAAACCGACCCTAGGTCCTTGTCATAAATATTAAACCGATAGTTTGTAAAACGGAAATAAATCCTTGTTAGCCTATACCAATTTTCTTGAGGGTTTAATCAAAGTTAGGTCCCGAATCCTATGGGACCACTCTATTTACATGGCCACTCCAAGGTGTCCCTCTCGAAGGAACTTGACACTCCACATAATATGTTATTTGGTCTGGCCGAGCCCCAAATGAAGTTGCAAGGAATTGATTACTTGGTTCTCGGTAGGCCCCACCTTTCCAATTGGAAAGCTTCATGTCTTTTGGATTGCAAGGTGTATGGGACCACTAGGGACTTGGTGGGAATGTCTTTTCCACTTGAGCGAGTCTCGAGAAGATGAAGGATATGTGCTAAACGTTATAAAGAGACTGAGTTGGCAACTTGGTAATTGGTGAGATGCCTAAGATAATTTCAACGAGACCTGATTTTATGGAAGATAAAAAGTGATTCCCGGTAAATGAACATGCAGAAAGTTTTGGCATTTGAAGTCTGCATTTTAACAGGTGTAAGAAAAGTAGGGATTTGGAGGATATTCCACACACGTTGAAGGAATAAAATTATAGAAATTTAATTTTTCATGATCATGTTGTATGTGTGAATCCTGACTTGCGATGAGTGGTATACAATGAATCTTTTAGGGATGGTAGGGATGTTCTTAAATACATATCAGTGTAAGGATGAATAAGTCATTGAGTCATATGACTAACTCGATAGAAGTTTAAACTTCAGAAATATTTACAACTATGCCAAAGTCTTGTGAGAAATGGATCATGGTGCAAAAGAGGTGTCAAGGTCTTGAAATAAAACCTATGATAAATGTGCATATGCAATACTATTTTATAGTTTGCATTTCACTAGATTTCCTCTAGCAGCAAAATTTTCCCTTTGGATGCAAAAGTGTAGGGAGACAATGAGTGGTGCAAACACTAAGGAATTGTGTTGGTAGCATTGTTAGCCCAAACTCTCAAAGTTCTCCCCTACTAGGATGAGTAGTGGAATCCACTCAAGCTGGTATCTTCTGCATCTATAACCACCCATGGTTAGTGGTGATGTGGTTGGTGTGACAGTTAGCTCCCATTGATGCTCTCTAATCTGGGCATGATGGCTACCACACATAACCATCCCGACACTTACACCACATGATAAAATAGAGACAACTGGATCCATTCAGTCACTTTTGAAATAAAAGGGATAATTAGAAAAGTGATTTGGACACATGTAAACAGCCTGAGGCTTGTTGCATTCCTTATCATTATAAAAGGAATACCAAGGCTATTATTGGAGTTCTAAATTTTTTTATTTTCTAAGCAGGTAGAATATGGCTATGCATATCTTTAGTGCTTGAATAAATTCCTCAAGGAATGAATGTATAAGCTCCTCGGTGATTTCAATTAGTTCATGAGAAGACTGTTAAATTGTTACAAAAATTGTCTCGATTTGTATTTTTCAAATTTCATATGAATCAAAATGTTAAGGATGTTTTGATTTGTCTTGATGTTTTTCTATCAATTTGTGATCACGTGTATGTGTTTCCTTTAAGGGAGGAATTAAAACCTATCTGTAAATTACAGTGATTTTGGGAAATATATTATGGATTAAAAAGAATGGTTTATATAACATCAAAACAAGTTGCATTAATGCAAGGCATTAATGTTTCAAAGGCTCACTATTCTGAAGTAATCTACTATTTAAGTTTGCATTTTTAATTTGGGAATAGACTCAATGCCCTAGGATAGACACTGGCCTATTGTTGTTCAAAATTTGTTTTAGAAATATTTCTGATCAAATTAATCTTCCCCTTTTCCCCTTTTCTCTTTATAAATAATTTTCAATTATTTATTCTCAAATTTTCTCAAAGGCATGGTGAATGGGATTAAGCTTGAATCTGAAGTAATGTGTAAGTGTCCTATGCGTCTGAGAATAATCCATCTTCCATGAGCTTGTAGGAAGTGATATTGTCAAGTTATTATCAATGCAGGATCAAAATAAGAACACCCTCTTGAGTATGATGGAGCTCGAAGTGAAGAAGGTTATGAGAGCCTTGTTACTATTGGGTTTTCTTGTCCTTAGTTTGTAGAGAGTGCAAATTTGTGTGACCTAGGAATTCAATCCCATAGGCCAGAGTCTTATAATTTCTCTTAGGATTAAGGATAGAAGGAAAAAACACCAATAAGAGCAATGCTTCTAGTTTTATTAGGCTTGGGAGCAGAGGCTTTCAGACCAGTAGATTCAACCTTCCATGTCTTTCCTTCTATTGCTTGTCGATTCCTCTTTCTTGCCTCCTGGAATGCTTTCTTGGTGATCCCAATACTTTCAAAATATTCTTCAATGTGCTTCCTCATCTTCTTTTTAATTTCTGGCTTCTTGAATTGAGAATGCAACTGCAAGTCGTTCTCGGTAAATGTACCAAACCTTTCTTTTGATGGATCTACCAATTTTCTCAAGAGATGTTGAGCATACAACTCAAGAAATTTCTCCTCAACTTCATACCCCATGGGCATGATCTAGATAGTTCTGGTCTCAACTACTTCTATTAGGCATTAGTATTTATCAACCATGAAGCAAATAGTGTCCTTATAATTCTCAACAATAGACTTAAGGATCCTCTCCCTACTCTGCATTGCACTCTGAATTTTTTTGAAATATCCCCAAAGAGAAACCTTACAAGTCTTGTTGTCACCAACATTGTATGTGTTCTCTGATTTGGGAAGCTATCAGTTTGTCATATGCCCATTGCACTTGACATACTCCCAGAACCTCATTCATGAAATTGTTGGTTAACAGATTTGTCTCCTTAAAATTCTAACTATGATCTCCTTAAAGAAAAATGTGACTCCATTTTTCCCTTTTGAAAGAAAAAAATTTAAAAACAGTTGGAAGAATTAATGAAAATTCAACCTCTACATTTGAGGGCAGCTCCTCGTATGATTTGCAACGAATTAACTATATAATTGATATGCTAACACTTTTAACCATAAATTATTGAAAAGGCCTCAGCATTTATCCATCAACACAAATAAATGCCTAGATTTTTCTAAAAAGAATATTAAAACGGGAGTTCACAGACACTGATTTATAACATATTTCCTGCATACATTCAAAACAAAATGGGGACTTAGCAAGAGAAACTAATAGCTTGATCAAGACTCTCTCATGCCTCACAGGGCAGGAGGGAACAAGCAAATCAACACCATGTGAGTCGTCCAACAACTTATAATAAATATGAACTGAGAAGAAATGCAAAGATGACTGATTACCAGATTATATCATGCCCACATAACAACTTAAGAAAGATTACAAATCTCAGAATGCACAAATTCAAATATAACACAACATTCCATTAATAATCATCCATTGTATCATTCCAATAATTCATATCGGAAACCAAAAAAAACACTTTTCTATCACTTCCAAAATCACAGTTTCAGAACCCATTCAAAGGCAAGCTTTTTGGCTTAAATAGCCACCAGGCCATATTTTTTACATGATTAACAAATAACATTTACTTTCAATTCGGTGAAATAAACCATGAAAATAACATAAAAGAGAACTAAACTAATAGCCACTGAAAGGCCGACATTTCATTTTAGAACAACTAAACATCCACTGCAGCTGAGGAAGTTACAGGCTTGTCCTTCTTTGTCGTGGATCCATGCCATTCTAGGTGTACTGCCAAAATTTTTAGGATGACTTGGAAATAGGGCAGGCTAATGTGTATGATCCTCTACTTCCACACTTCTTTGTCCATATTCACCTGCGTGACCTTCACTTTATGAACCTCTAAGTGATCCGAACAGATAATGAGCATTGATTCAATCCTTGCTACCTTTGAAAAGTCATCAGTAGTCAAGGATTTTGTGATTTGAATGGAATGAACTCTTTCTTGGAAGACTTTAGTCATGTCTACAACTTCCTCAATCACCTTGTCTCCCTCCTTCATGAGTTGGATATCAATACATTTAAGGTCTTTCTATATAGTGTCAATCAAGTCAGTTAGTCCTCTAAGCAGCTTGGTGGACTCTTCATGGCCCTGCCCGATGATTGAATTGCACCATTCCATGATTTTCTTTGACACGTATAGCACATTATCATCTAGGTTCTCCATCGAATTCTCAGCTAGGAACTTCATCACTCCATACTTTTGGACATCATTCATTTGTGCGAGAACCGCTACCCACTTAATCCTTTCCTTTTCCCAGGCGACCGTCTCTAGCTTGAGCTCTTTACTCACGGTTTTCGCATCCTTATAAACCTTAACCAGATTAATAATATATTATGATCCTTGTTGAATTATCAGGTCCATCCATTTGTTAAACATCTTCCTCACTACCCTATTCCTTTGAACTTGATCAAGCATCTTCTCATTTGCTGGAGACTTAGGGTCAAATGACACTGGTATCTGCAACAATGGTTGAGGATCTAGGTTGTGAATAGCGTTGATGTATTATGCCATCTATGTGACCATTTGCTTCATTTCTCTCTTGTCTTTTTCATCTTTCCAAGTCCTTGAGATTATCCTCTTTATAGAGGATTCCAGATGTTTTACATCCACGACCCTTGATGCAACCCCCAAATCTATTTTCTCCATAGTAAAATCTTCCTCTGTGGCCTTATCTGCATCTCTCCTAGGGATGGGCTTGGCCACTTCAGTTGTCCAGTGTCTGATTATGTCATCCACATCAAGCATTGCTTGTGTTTTGAGCTTTTTGGGCTTTAATGCTTTTCCCAAGCATTTACTAACCATGTCCTCCAGTGGAATGGTGACCAACACCATGCTCCTCTTCTTTCCAATGGTGGCTCCCAGCCATCTTGGTGCATTGGTCAGTTCTTTAGGTGGCGGAGTGATTTGTGCATCTGGGGAGGTAACGATTACCATGGTATTCATGGGATCTTGTTGAGTTTCCACTTCTTCATTTGTATCCATTTCTTGCATCCTGGGCTCGCTTTGATCCGGTGAGTTCATTATTTGTTCAGGCTCTTTGTTGGGGTCTAAGTCCACCATGACCTATTGCAGGACAGGCTCCCTACCCCTCTTTTTGCTTCTTGATCAAGTTACTCGGGCAGCTATAAGACCGGATGGCGACCTTCCTGACCTTCTTGATGGTATTTTCTCTATAGTGGGCTTTGAGACACCTGCAACATTAGCAATTTCATTAGTGGCAGAAATAGGAGACTGAACCACGATGTGTGAATCACTTCTTGATGCGTGTGAGGACATGTGAGGACCCTCCTTTAATTTCAATTTCCTCAACCATCTCTCTATTCTCCTGACAATATTGAAGGTCCTTGTTTGGATGCTATCATCTTCTTTTTTGTTCCAGTCAATTTCTGGAATCGGTTTCCCTTCAATCTTACTAGCAAACTCAGGATCCAAGACGTCTTCCTCTGTATCTTCCAATACATGTGATGTATTAATTGGGAGCCTCCAGATAGCTATCTATCATAAAGTGAATCTTGACTATAACCTCTTTCTCACTTCATGCTCATCCTTGCAGTTTTCCCAATAATCCTCTATTTGAGGTTCATGGTAGAAATGACTGTCTATATTAAGGTTCTCCCTTGCATAACCTTTGTTGTCAAATCTTTGCCTAGCCACATATGGCTGTAGGTTCATCCTTTCGAACTCTAGTTCTAGATTCAAAGCATCTAATACTGATTTGCAACTGTAATACCCAAGTTCAATGAGAAATAACACCCCGGATTCACCATTTTCCCCTAATCTTTTATCTATATAAGCCAACTGCCTTCTCACTTTTGTACGCACGCAGCTATCAATGGCGTATTTGGGTAATTTGAATGGTTGGCCTTCAAAACCACCTACCCGTATGTAAGTAAACCGTGGAAATTGGATAAAGAAACTCCCATATATACTCACAAATTCCATAGCTTCAATGGACATTCGCTTGTTTGCATCACCCTGAAGTTCAAAGGCCAGTATTCCCACAAAGACTCCATTCCATTTGTCAATTTGTTCAACATGTCTCTATTATTGCAACAAAGGGTAATAATTGTAAACCCTCATTCCATCTATCTAGGGCTCATTGGGTAATCCAGGCCAATCTCTTGTGCAAGCTAAAATATAAAATAGGTAAGAAGACATGTAAAACCCAATCATCCCCACAAAATTGCTTAGTCCTTTGTGAAGTCTCTCCGTAATTACCTGAGACCAATCTAGAAATTTGTCACTGGATAGAACCACTTGGATGAAAAAGTATATCGAGTCCTCCCAGTAGAAGGAATGTGAATTCCCCTTTACTTTGTTTAAAAGCACAACAATGTCCCACACCTCTATGATGAGGTGTTCTCTGGTTAGGGGTTTGGGTAATCATGATCCACCTTTCTGAACCTTCAAGAGCCAATTTATTGCAATTACACTTCTGTACTTGCTCTTCTTCTCAGAGAAATAAGCGTATGAATTTCCAATGGTCCAATCCTCATACTCCTCTTTATGTGAAATACCCATTGTCACCATCATCATTTCCCTATTAATACTAACTAATACCTCAGCATCACTGGTTCTGATACACCTATTCTCAGAGTCATATCTGTTCATGCAGGCCAACACTAAATCTAGACACGGTGCGACGAGCAGGAATGCAACAGCTTCCACAAGACCACTCTTAACTATCTTCTCCATTAATGAACCAGCTTGAGGGTTCTTAGTCCTTTCAAGGAAATCCCCCAAATCTACATGAACTAAGGAGGTGTCTTCCATTTTCAGCAAGATACTCACTAAACATGAGGTTTGACCAAGCTTTGGCATCACTGGCCTCATTTTAACTATCTATTCCCTTAGCCAAGAAATTTTAATAGCAATACAGTATGCTACCCCAACAATTTTCAGATTTCCCCCTTTTCTACACTGATAAAACTTCAATACACAAAGAAACACAACTTAGGAGAAAACAACTGAACTTACCCAATAACACCATGAAAACTGGAGATTCTTCCAAAGAATAGAGCTTGATTTACCTTCGGCGCCTCCAATTTATTGAAGTATGGCAACTACAACCTTCCTAAATATGGAAATAAACTCATACATTTTTCCTTTAATCAGACAGGTAAATATCTATAGGGCCACACACGCTTCATCATGATTTACCCAAGTGTGCGAAGTAACAGTGAAATGACAAACCTGATGCCTTCTTAATTATCCATCACTTCTGCATAGGCAATTTGATGTTTGCATGATTACTTTCCACATTTAGAATTTCAAAAAGCTAAATGAGGGAATATTCCTTCTTGCCACTTTTATTTAGACTAAAAAGCTTTCGTTTTAGTTTTGAAATGAACCTATGAACCTTGAACCACTTGAACAAAAGGTTCAATAGTTCAAATTCACTTAAAAAATATAACAGTAATGGGTGGCACATAAACAACACTGGGAACAAGTGGCAAAAGAAAAGGACTATTTAAAGTGAACCTTGAACCTTTTGAACCGCTTGAAATTTGGTTCAAGGTTCAAGACCGCATATCAACTCAATGTAAAAAGACTCATGCTCATCATATAACAATACATTGCCATGACTCACTAAAAGGTATTTCGAACCTTGAACCTTGAACCTCTTGAAATTTGGTTCAACGGGTTCAAAACTTCAATGACCAAAAACAAAAAACGCGCTTGTTTACATGGCGACAAAGACCGAAACAACTTTCTTTTTTAAATCGCACTTTGAACCTTGAACCATATGAACCTTTGACAAAAGAGTTCAACTGTTCAAGTACAAGGAGAACAAATGACCCGACAAAAGCAAAGGCATAAAAGGCAACCTGCGAATTGGAATATTTAAAAGGAAAAAATTACGGGTGGACTAACATCAGCTTTGACTGGGGACTAGAACTGTGAAGGAACTAGAAATGAACTCCAGAATCTCTGGTTTCGCATGCCAAACTTTATTCAAAGACACAAACATACTAAAACGAAAAGACACACAAACACAAAATAACTAAACACTATGTACAAAAACTACGAGGGACTCTTGTTTATAGTTGATATAATTTCAAATCTTGACCATTGTAGGTCAAAGGAAGAATAGTACCCTCTGGATATGCAAGTTTAAAAGAATTCAGTCCTTTTACCTCATGAATCAGGAATGGTCCCTTCCAGAGTGACTCAAGCTTAGCATGTTCTCTCTTAGGTTTTGTTCTTCTATCCTAGAGGAGTACCTGATCACCCAGCATGAAATTTTGAGGCCTTGCTTGCTTGTCGAATATTCTTTTTACCCTCATTTGATGTTCTGTTATCTGGTCCACCAGTTTATCCCTTTCTTCATAAATCTTTGTCAGGTGCATGATTCGCTTTTCTAAGGAACTCTGGAAGTAAGTCTTCAATAACTGTTTGTAGTTTGGTTGCTGCCAGCTCTAAAGGAAGTGCTACCTGAGTGCCAACACCATAGATCAGTTCAAATGGAGACATCCCAATTGCCCTCTTTGGTGATGTAAGGTTAGCCCAAAGAGCTTCATACAGTTTCTTATGCCAATCCTTAAAATTCTGACTCACTAATTTTTTTATGATATTAATGAGGTTTTTGTTACTGGATTCAGCCTGACCGTTTCTCTAAGGATAATAATCAGATGAGTGAGCAAGAGAGATTCCATGATCAAAGCAAAACAAAGAAATTTCAGCAAAGCAAAAATTGTTAGCGTTGTCTGCTACAATTTTTAATGGGACTCCAAATTGAACCAAGATGTTCTCCTTCAGAAAATTACAAATAATCTCTGAGGTTATCTTTCGTACTGGAATGGCCTCAAGCCATTTAGTAAAATAGTCTATGGCTGTTAAAATATGAGTGTGACTGGCACTAGAGGTTGGTGTCAGGGGACCAATAAAATCCAGACCCCACTGCTTGAAAGGTTCATCCACAACCATGGGTGAGAGTGGTAATGTTACGAGCTGAGGTTTACCGGCGAACAACTTACATTTTTCACATCTGGCCACCCATGCATATGTGTCCCTGAACATTCCTGGCCAATAATAGAAGTTCCTTGAGATCTTGTAAGCGGTTACTATTGAAGAGAAATGACCCCCATAGGCTTCATCGTGGAATGTTTTCAAAAGAGACTCCTGGAGTGATTTATCGACACATCTTAAGAAGGTTCCATCTAATCCCCTTTTATATAGTACCTCATTAAACATGACGTACTTAGCAGCTTTCAGTTTCGGGTTCCTCTTCTCCTTCGCAGAAAGGTGTTCTGGGCAATCTCCATATGTCAAGTAATATGCTACATCTGCAAACCAGGAATCTTGTAGAGAAAAAAATAGAACTAAAGGCAATTCCTCTATCACTTCCTCCTTACTTTTAGCAATCAACTTGCACAAACCTTTCCCCCTTACCAATTTTGTGGGTCTAATGTCTAAATTGAACTCTTGAATTTTTTATACCCAAGAAGCTCTTTCATTCATACCTATGTCTTGTTGCGTTAGAATGCTCTTGACTTCTGAATGAGGCACATAAACCACAGCGTGAGAATGGAGAATATAATACCTGAATTGTTTCATCGCCTTCACAACCGCATATGCTTGCTTTTCCATTATTGAATATTTAAGTTCATGCTTTTTTAGAGGTATGCTCATGAATGATATAGGGAGCTCATTATTATCATCATTCTTCTATAACAAAATCCCTAACATAGTGTGCTCTGAGGCATAGCAGTACATGACAAAATCTTTATTGAAATCAGGATTAACCAAGATAGGTGCCTGACCAATAGAATCTTTTATTGAGGTGAACGCTTTCTTCCCTTCCTCGCTCCATTTGAAAGACTGTTTCTCACTCATAAAATTCACAATATATCTGGTAGTCTCAACAAAGTCTAGGATAAACCTCCAAAGAAAATTCACCTCCCCGAAGAAGGATCTAACGACATTCCTACTTGACGGCAAAGTTAGTTGTTGAATTTCTCTTACCCTTTCAGGATCTATTTTCACCCCTTCTTTAGAAACAATATGACCGAGCAACTTACCCTCTGTGACTCCAAACACTTATTTCTTGGGGTTCAAGGATACCCCATGCTCGCGACCGTTAGGCCCAATATGGAAAGCTAATGTACTGAGAGGGGAGGGGTGAATCGGTACTTCAAATCCTTTTATCAACAATATCTTTATTGTTATGCAAAAACCAAAAATTGTTGTAACATAACATAAAGCTAAAACAAATAAATAACAATCATACATGATTCACTCCATAACACATATATTTTGGTTACACAGAAACTCTTGGTTAGAGAGAAAAACTGTAGTGGGGATGGCACCCACAACTTCACTACTGCAATAATAAAGAGTGCTCAATTAGAGATACATGTTTAGCTATTTATGATAGCTTACCCTATTAGGAGTATCAAGATCTGTGAGATCTACCTTGCTAAAGGATTTTACAACACTTAATCTAAATGTTGCAATTGGTTAGAGGCTTTACAATTTATAGACTTAGTTAGAGTCTTTTACCCTGTTAAAGGTTTCTCTTACAACTTCAAAATATTACAATAAAATCATTACAAATATCTGCAACTTTACATCTGGAATATTATAGCAGATTCTATGTGCTCATAATAAGATTACCTTGCTTATAGCATACCTCGGTAACCCATAAAGTAACTCGGTAAACCCTTCTGTTTACTCTGTTCTTTGACTGTTCTCTGAAATGCTTCTCGATGGCCTCTATGTCTCTATAATAGTCATAACACTTAGTGCTTTTACATGTCTTGCTTCATACACCTCTATATCTCTCTCTGTCACACTATGTGTATATATCTGATCTCAATCTATGTTGTATAAATAGATCTCTTATGTCAGTGGTCAGGTTCATTGCTTTGATCTTACAAACATGATTTATCGAATGAATAACCATACAAAATACTTCATTGGTTAGATGACCTCGAAATCATACGCAATCCTTAAGTGCAATTTCCAATGTGATAATGGTTCTATGTTCCTTGATCTTGTAACACATTTCCATATGTATGTCTAGGTTCAATGAATCTGGTAACATGTTTCACTCGGTGTATCATATTTGCTGCTCGGTAGACATGGAATGATACTCGGTAGACAACTCAGTGTATACTGGGCTCTGTGAATACTTTCTTCTTTAACCGACTGTTCTATGCATACCGACTGAATGTTTCAGTAGTAGTAACCAACTAGAGTATATAGAATGACTTTGGATATAAAACTAATGGCAACTTGATAAGTAGTAACAATCTCCCCTTTTGACATTAGTTGAGATGTTTGACAAAACTACTTTCAAAGTCATATCTCAAAAATCTATATACTTACAAAATTTGACTAAACATACAGTATATACATTAGTCAATGAAATAGTATATTTAGGTATACTCCCCTTATCAATATACTGTACAAAACTCTGATTTTGTATGCTCGGTTCACTGCTTTGTTCTCTGTTCCCTGTCAAAATTGACTCTGTATTTGAATACTCTGTTTTGCTCGGTGTACTCCCCCTGTATACTATATTCCCTTGTATACTTACATATGATACTCACTCCCCCTTTTTGACAAACATCTAAACTTAGTTACCATTTGGTGGTGGCAACTGGTCAAAAATAGATTTGTACTTTGTTTGTGCATCGGTATGAGTGGTAGAGAGGGAATTCTTGACACTATCCATTAAAGAATTATGAGTTGTAATGTCAACTAACAGTGAAATTAATCCATCTAATGTGCTTCCCTCTTGCTGAGTGGATAGGGAGGTAGCCTTGTTGATCTGCTCTTGGACGGATGAAAGATGAGGAAGGAATAATGTTTGAAGTGTCATTATGTCCATCCTTATCTTGTGTTCTTCATTCCTTAGTTCCAATTGTTGAGCCATGAGTTATTGTAGCTTGATATAAAAATTATGAATGGAATGTGGCTCAGTGGTCAACTTACTTGAGAGATCGGTGATCTCTTTCTCAATTGCTTCTGTTTTATTCTTGACATCTTTAATGAATAAAGAGAATGCATAGAGTGTATGAAATAAATAAAGAATGTGCTTGAGTTGAGGGGACAAGTTAGCAATAAATTTGACAAGTTTAACTTTGCCAATGGCAATAGCCTTCTGTACCTCTTCAATCATTTTTGATAATGAGCTCTTTGTCTTTTATTTTGCTCAGATATTCGGATGCATCTACTCCAGATGTCTCTAGCTTGGTTAGGAGTTCATCCAGTTGAATGTGGATGGCTGCATCTTTAGTGACTGTAGCTTTAGGTAGCATATCGGTTAAGAGTGCTTTCACCTTCTGAAGTACTTTATTTTTCTTTTGAATAGCCATTTGCTTCTCCTATTCAGCTTTGGCTTTGCATAGTTCACCGAAATCAATGAGTGCTTGCCCCTTTAATTTGGATATATCAACATTGGGCAACACTATTGGTATTGACAAATCTAATTTGAAACTATGCTTTTTCATCTTCTTTTCTTTACCTTTCACCGATTGAACTAAGACAATGGCTTGTGAGGCTTGATGACCCTCGCTAGGTTGCTCGGTAGAGGCAACACTTTGGTCGGTTTCTTTAGTCTCTGATGTAGCCTTTGGTGTCTCCGTCGGTGCTTTAGTGCTTGGGGTCTCAGATGTAACATTTTCAGTGCTAGAAGGAGCTTGAGAGGTCTGTTCTTGAGAAGTACCTTCTCCTGTTGTTGTCTTGTGACCTTCTGTGCTTTGTTCAGTATCCTTGGGGACCTCAGTTGAAATGGGCTAATTGACCGGAGGATAGGGCTGAACTTGATCCAAAACTGACTCACTAGATACAAGTTGGGCATAAGCGTTCCCGTCAATCATTTCCTATTTCGGTGCCTCTGTATCCATGATATCTTCATCTACTTGTATGGTGTCAACAGGGTGCTACTCGGTGATATCAGGATCTTGCTCGGTGACATCAACTATTTCAACTTCAGCTTGCTCACCAGCATCCTTGGTGCGAAATATTTCCTGCCACTTTTCCTTGGTCTCTTTCTCTACTTCTAGATAAAGTCTTCATCAATTTTAAAGCTTTTTGCTTGACTAGGAAGTTTTTGTGGTAGTTTGTCAGATTTTCTTTGATTTCATCTACCGACATGTCTAGAAAGAGATGTACCAGACTTCTTTCTCTAATCTGTCTTTTCGAGTCCATTGCATATTTCCACCTGTTATCAATATGCACATACAATTCTTTTGGAAGAGAATTAGATACTTACAATGGGACCAATCAGAATTTTAGAAGTGTGCAGATGACAGCTTCTTCTATTTGTCTCTTTTTGGCATTATTTCTAGATTCATACTTAACATATCTGAATGATCCAAATCCACCATATTGCTTAAGATTAGCACAAAAGTTTTCAACGCTATGTACATTTACCTTCTTGCTCTTGACAATCTGAAATTTACTTGCATCTTCAGATTTGGTGTCACTAGACTCTTTTGACAAAATGAGTCTCTGAGTAGATTTCTTGTAAGTTTTTGTTACCTTTGGTGCAGCAACACTCTTTGCTTTTTTACTCGGTGAAGCTGCAGATGCCCTTGTGTTAGGTCACTTAGCAGGAGGAGTCGGTGATACCTTTGATGTATCCTGTTTCTTTCTTTTCAACACTTTTCCCTTAGGCAATTCAGTGCTCAGTGTTATAGCTGCCTCTTGGGCTTCAGATTCCTCTTTGGTGATTACTATAGTGCCTTTGACAAGTGTGGAGGAAGAACCTTCTCCAAATTTCTCTAATAATGCCTTGATCATTTTTGTTGCTTTTCTTGTAGCTTTGGGTACTACAATGCTCATTTTTACTTTTTCCTTCACTTCTTCATATGTTCCATACCTCATCTCGGTAGCATGCCTTGGTAAAGTGAGAAATGCATCTATTTGCTATTGTGTTATGTCAAAATTGATCTCATAACCCATTGGTGGCAAAGCTTGAGTTCTTGGTTCCATAGCATTCACATAACAGTAATCAGTGTCCACTTCAAAACATATGTGATCCTTGTATTTTTCCACTATCTGGGGTGGAATTCTATGCATGTTATGCATCTTCTCTTGAAACTTGCTGAAATAATCATCCATAATATCATTAAAATTATCACCTAGCTTCTTGATGAAGTCATTGATTTGATGGGTGATTGGTCGGTGTAGCTCCCAAACTACTTTACCGACTGATGGAAAGAATTTCTCAAAATAGAAAATTATGCAAACTAATAGTGATCCAAACTTCAGTGTATTGGCTGACTTGTTCTTCTTCGGCTTCCTTATGGTGTTCAGATTCTCAAACAGGTTTTTCAACAACGCCTTGCATCAATCAATTTTCATGCCTTTCTTCACAATTTTATAGGCTAAGTCTACTGTTGTATAGGGTACACTATTTTCCCTTGCCAATTGGAAGAAATAGTAACCTAATACTCTAATGGCAAACTTTAGCTCTGCATCAGTGATATTGTTCAATTTCAGTCCCCTTCAATCTGATTCTACTCTGGTTAAATTGATCAATTCCTTCTATGATATCATTTTTTGAGCTCGAGCATGATCATAAATAGGGTAACCGGTGATCAAATGAATGATTTCCTTTTGTGATCTTAAATGGTTGCTCTTCTAACCACATGAAATCATCATGAACTCTGCTTAAAACAAATTTGACCCACTAGGGTTTGAAGACACAGGGATAGGTTAGGGCTTCAGTCAATCCCTTGATTTTAATGTGATCGTACTTGCTATCCAATTTCCCATGAGTGCACAATTCATCATATGTATCCTTGATTTCAACATGACCGAGTTCCTCAACACGACATTTGGTGAAGAATCTCACATCCTCGACTAGTAAAACTCTATCCAAGATGAGTGAAAATGCAGTTTTGTCATCCGGTTTAGATGCTACTTTGGGAGTTAGAGAATATGTTAGTGAGAGCTTTTCAACATTCTTAACAACAATGGGATCTTGGATCTTAGGTGCCATTGCAGATTTCAGATAAAAATTAACAAAGGATCCTTAGGGTTTGCAGTTTTCAAATAACAGACGCTTCACACTTAGTAGATAGTAACAACTTGATATGATCGGTAAACCAACTTAACAATGCATTGAGATTGATGTAAATACCTTGAAATTTGCTTCGGAAGGTGGTTTGATCGCCTTTGAATCACTTGCTTCACTCTCTTGAAAACTTGGTAAGTGTAAAATGACCACATAAATGTTGTAAGTACACAATATACCTTATTGGGCTCCATGCAGGTTAGGTTAAAAATATTAAATGCACTCGGTTCCACTAAACCGATTTACTTTCCTTTTTGTGTTTTAACCAAGTAACCAGACTTTCTTCATTTACCAACTTGACAGGCTTCCTGTATTCACCGAATTGACAGTCTTCCTGTATAGTGCTCCAAAAGACTTTGATAGAATTTCAAACTTACTAATACATCTTAGTTATGTAGATTTGAATTAAGTACATAATAAAATAGGAACTGTTAAGATTTAATCTTTGAGAGAATGCAGTCCCTTCATACCTTTACTAATTAATTTGGAATAGGTGCACCTAACTCAGTAGGTAAGGTGCTTTCTTCATTTGACATAATTTCCTTCTTTTTCCAAATCATCTGGAATTTGCCTTTTATTTCTTCAATATCTCCTCTAGGTTGATCTCTACAATCTCCAGCCAAGTGTCCAACTTTGTGACAATGAAAACATGCCATACCAGGATTTTTCCATGATCTTCGGTTGTTCATTCTAAACCTTATAAAACAGTTGGCACTTATATGTCCATATCTTCCACAACATTCACACCATATCCTTGTATTGTAATCCCATGGTACTATAGAATACTGTTGGTAAGGATCTGTGTGAGTTTGGTAGCCTCTAGTGTTTGCTTGGTGTGCATACCACATATAGTTCTTTTGCTTAAACCAACACTTCTCAGTACTATGTCCATATCTATTGCAGTTTTTACAAAACCCTTTGAATTTTGCCTTCTTACAATTGTTAACAGACTTTGTCCTACATTGGTTAAATGTGTGACCATAATTATTGCAATTGTGATAATAACCATTAGACTTAGTAACATTAGGTTGCTTACCTTTTCTTATTTGGCACATGTTAGTAGTATGACCTTGATTTCCACAGTAGTTGCAAATGGGCTTCTTTCTTTTGATGATCTTCTTGTTTCCAGCTTGCTTTGATGATTCTCCTTTCTCAGTAGTATGAATTCCCTTCTCAGTAGAATCTTTTCCTTTGTAACCGAGTCCTGCTTCTTTGTTGGGTCTTCTTGTATTCAGTTGCTCATCCAACATCTTTGATGCTTCATAGCTCTTCTTCAGTGTTTCCTTGGAATTCTTTTATGTTTCAAGTTCATTGGTCAACCTTGATATTTCAAGTTTCAATGCTTGATTCTCATCATCTTTCAGATTTGCTTCATGATGTGCATAACCTAGTTGATCTAACAGATTTTGTTGAATCCCAATCAACCTTGTGATTTCATCATTCTTTTCAAATACTAATGCTTCAAGTTGTTGTTTTTCTCTTTCTAGATCTCTTACTTTATCCTTAGCTATCCTCAATGCATCAAGATTTTTAGTCATCTGTGTGCTAAAATGTTCTTGTCCTCTTTTCATTGGTTTTAGTTGATCAGCCAGTGCTTTGTTCTTTTCTTTCAATACTTCAATCATTTCTTCAGTCTCTTCAGACATATTGTTCTGAGATGATGTTTCAATTTGTTCCACTAACTCTTGAGAGTCCTGCAAATCATCAGATAATCTTCTTCTAACTCTTAGAGATTTTTGCATTTGTCTTTGCATGTCTACAATCACCTGATTAGCATGATCCAACTCTTCTTGCAGATACACAATCCTCCAAGATTGTTTATAGCTTTCCATTGATAAGATCTTTCTCTTTAGGTTGTTAAACCTTTGTCCAAGATTCAAACTCTGATACCAATTGTTAGGCCCAATATGGAAAGCTGATGTATTGAGAGGGGAGGGGTGAATCAGTATTTCAAATCCTTTTATCAACAATATCTTTACTATTATGCATAAACCAAAAACTGTTGTAACATAACATAAAGCTAAAACAAATAAATAACAATCATACATGATTCACTCCATAACACATATATTTTGGTTACGCAGAAACTCTTGGTTAGAGAGAAAAACTGCAGTGGGGATGGCACTCACAACTTCACTACTACAATAATAAAGAGCGCTCGGTTAGAGCTACATGTTTAGCTATTTCTGATAGCTTACCCTGTTAGGAGTATCAAGATCTGTTAGATCTATCTTGCTAAAGGACTTTACAACACTTAATCTAAATGCTGCACCTAGTTAGAGGCTTTACAATTTATAGACTTAGTTAGAGTCTTTTACTCTATTAAAGGTTTCTCTTACAACTTCAAAATATTACAATAAAATCATTACAAATATCTACAACTTTACATCTAGAATGTTATAGCAGATTCTATGTGCTCATAATAAGATTACCTTGCTTATAGCATACCTCGATAACCCATAAAGTAACTCGGTAAACCCTTTTGTTTACTCTGTTCTTTGACTGTTCTCTGAAATGCTTCTTGGTGACCTCTGTGTCTCTGTAACAGTCATAACACTTAGTGCTTTTACATGTCTTGCTTCATACACCTCTATATCTCTCTCTATCACACTATGTGTATATATCTGATCTCAATCTATGTTGTATAAATAGATCTCTTATGTCAGTGGTCAGGTTCATTGCTTTGATCTTACAAACATGATTTATTGAATGAATAACCATACAAAATACTTCATTGGTTAGATGACCTCGAAATCATACACAATCCTTAAGTGCAATTTCTAATGTGATGACGGTTCTATGTTCCTTGATCTTGTAACATGTTTCCATATGTATGTCTAAGTTCAATGAATCTAGTAACACATTTCACTTGGTGTATATCAACTCGGTGTATCATCTTTTCTGCTCGGTAGACATGGAATGATACTCGGTAGATAGGTCGGTGTATACTAGGCTCTGTGAATACTTTCTTCTTTAACCGACTGTTCTGTGCATACCGACTGAATGTTTCAGTAGTAGTAACTGACTAGAGTATATAGAATGACTTTGGATATAAAACTAATGGCAACTTGATAAGTAGTAACAATGACAGCTCTGCAACACTTTCCTTAGATCCCAAAGGTGATGCTTTCTTCTTTTTGAGAACACTGTTAAATCATCCATATATACAACAATGATCTTATCCTTTAAGTGGCCAAAAGACAATTCCATAGCCCACTGAAATGTTGCACCTTGTTGGTGTAAATAATTATCCATCTTGGATATTATTACACTTACTTAAGTTTACTTAGGAAATACATTTCATAGTAGTTTGGGTATGAGACACTTGGGTGTTTGTGCCACATTGGGATAGTGTGTGTAGGAGAAATTCCACCTTTTATGGTGTTGATCTTGTTGTTACACTCCACATTCAGTGGGTGATCCACCTCATGTGGACTATTATATTATTTCTCCTACCTACCCACACCTATTTCCTACCTACCCTTGTTTCTTATTGAGCCACATGTCATGTTTGTGTGCTCACATATCCCTAGCCTTGCCTATATAAGCAGGGTCATCTACATTGTATGTAATTTATTATTATTGATCATTTTCTATTGATGAGAATATAGTTTATTCTTGTCCTATATTTTGTCTCTATTGTACTTTTCATTGAGTTCTTGATCTTGGCAAAATCTCTCATGGTATCAGAGCCATTGGGGCTTCATTGATTCATCTTGAAGAGGCATTATTGCGACGTCAAGAGGCAGATCTGAGGAGCAGCATCTTTTGGAGGCATCCTAGACCAAATCTGACCTTGTGATTGCGTTCAGAAGGCCGTTTCCATGAATTTTGGTTATAAAGTTGGCCTATTTTGGTGAGAAAAATTTTTTCGCCAATTTTGCTATTATTGTACGGATTTCCAAATTTTTTATTAATTTTTCAAAAAAAAAAAATTTGAAAATTTTTGGTCAAAAAAAAAAAAAAAAATCAATTTTTGGGGGGTCTGCAGACCCCCCCCATGACCTGCCGTACCCTGCAGGTCTGCAGCATCGGTCCACGTCACCCGTGCCACCGCCACCTCCGACGTCCTCAGCTGTGGCCCCATCCTCTCGTCAGCCGCCTCGGCTTCCATCCTCCCGTCTGCCGCTGTCAACGTCGGCCGTTCCGTCCTCGCCACGCTCCACCCGCGCCTGTACCCACCGCCACCCGCGTCGGTACCCACTGTCCCCGTCGTCGCCGTCCAAACCGCTTCCCCTCTCCGGCGACCTTCTCCCTAGCGTTGTTGGTAGAGACCTCCTGGCGACCTCGGCTCCCGGCCCACAGGGATCTTCCTCTCCGGCAATGCCTCCCCCCGTCGGCGACCACCTAAACCAAGAGGACCCGCATCCGCCACGTGGCAGGCAGCCACTAGCCTGCGGGAAAACTGTACCCCTGCACAGCCACGTCAGATCTGTACAGTACGGCCTGCACAGTCAGTAGTTCGTACAGTACAGATGCTCAGTCAGCAGGGAGGTGATGTTTTTGTGACGGTCATATGGTCATCAAATTTAACACAGTGACTTGCTAATGTCAGTGCCACATCAGCAGCGTTTGAAAATTTTTGGCCCCCCCCTCTCATTTGCATTTTTGATTTTGCAGTTCAACTTCAGATGATGATATCTTGCTCATTTTTGCTCCTTTTTTTGAGATTTTTTTTTTGAAATGGGCTATAATTTCATTCTCTCCGTAATGGTGAAGGAATTTTTTGATTTTGATGCATGGATTTTTTAGAAAATGCAGTTTTTGATGACTGTACCTAAGTAATCCCAGTTTTTGCAACTTCAGAGGCTTTGTTTAGGGTCATACGACCTCCTTTTCAGGTGCTGTTTTTTTTGAAAGTGTGTATTTTTTTGTCTACTTTCACATGATGCTATTAGATTGATGCCATTGTAAGAAGAAATTGTACTTTCAGATTTTGGCCATTTTTGGCTCTCTTGGTACTTGTATATTTGCTTGAATCTTAGTTAGATTCATTGCACTATTGATTGAAGTCTCTTGTATCTCATTTGAGAAGTTGTAAAATTTTCATCATAAGTCCACTTTGCCTTGTTTTGCAAGTGGCTCATTGTAATCGCACTAAGTATAAAGTGCCAAAATCATTACTTTGGGGGGGTACTTTGATTGATTGAATTTGGGGGGTGTCTCTTGTGCTTTTGTGCTCTTGTGTTCCTTCCTTTTTGCTGCTATGGGTTCTTCTAAGTTTCCTCTCTTAACTCCTCATAATTATGCTACTTGGAAAATTGATGCATGGAGTAAACTTATGGAAAAAGGACTCACTCATTACATTGATGGAACTATTGTTGCTCCCGTTGATCCTAAGGTTGATCCAGTTGGTCACTTAGATTGGCTCACTAAAAATATCATGGCAATTGGTACCTTAAGAAAGTATGTATCAAAGGATCTCATTTTTCATATTGAGAAGTGTACTCTAATCAAGGATGCTTGGCAAAAGTTTCAAGACTTGTATGGTCAAGTTGATGAGATTAGGGGATATCAAATTGATAGTGATCTCACCATGTTAGATCCCAAGAACTTTGATACTATACAAGATTATTTCACTAAGGAAAATGAGTTGAGGTCACAACTCAAAGATTGTGGCATTGATAAGAAGGATACCCAATTGATATTCAACTTGATAGGCAAGCTTCCACAAGAATATGCAGCATTTGTTTCTAGTTTCCAAACCCATAGGATGACAATGGGTTCAAGCTACAAAATGCCTACATTTGATGCTTTCAATGAAATGTTGATGATGGAACAAACTAAGTTGATAAGCATGGGCATTCTTAAGGCTTCTAAGTCTCAAGCATTAGTGGCAAATCAAGGGAACAAAGGAAATCAAGGAAAGGACAACTCAAACAAGAAGAAATGGCAATCAAAGCCTAAGCAAAAAGCACCATCTTCTCCAAAACAAGGAGATTCATCCTCTTCCAAGAGAGATAATTCACCAAAGAGGGAGAGACCTACTTGTGCTTATTGTAAAAAGATTGGTCATGAGGAGCATCGTTTCCATTGTAAGAAGATTGATGAGCTCACACATATCATCAAAAAGCATAACATTGATTTGCCTAAAGTCTATAAGAAGGATGATTCATCAACTTCCACTTCCTCACATTCAAAAGGAAAAGGGCAAGCATTCATGGCTAATACAAGTGGGAAGACTCACTCTTTTGGGACAAGAAAAGGAAAAGCTCTATGTGCTACTATCGGTCATGATTCAGAGAGATGGCTTCTAGATTCAGGGGCTTCTCAGCATATGGCATCTTCACAGTCTATGTTCTCTACATTTGAGCCTTGCACCATGCCACAGATTTTGATGGGAAATCATACATACATGGATGTGATTGGGAAAGGATCTATTGACATTGGGGATAACTCCTTCAATGATGTGTTGTGTGTACCCCACTTGACAAACAATCTCCTTTCTATCTATCAAATCACACATGGTGCAACTAAGAGGGTTGTGGAGTTCACACCTAACTCAGTTTTCATTAGAGACTTGGAGACTAGAGCTATCATTGCGACTAGGGTGGTTGATCATGCATCTCGGTTATACTCCTTTTCAGATTTTGTTGATGATGATGATTTCACATTTGATGATTCTACACATGATGATCACACTTATTGTGATGGTTTAGATTTTGAGGTGAACTTTGGGCACTTGAACATGGGGATTCTCACATGTGAACCCATTCTTGAGTCTTGTATTTTATCTCCTCATATTGATATCACATCACCTATTGCCCCTGATGATGCAGATAGTGCAACAGTTTTGCCTTCATGTGATTCAGTGCAGTAGGATATTCATTGTCTTCCAGCTTCAGATTCATGGGATCATTACTTGACAGACATTGCAGGTTTGTTTGTGGAATCCTACATTGCAGATTTGGGAGACATCATTGATGACATTCATCTTCTCTTTGATGAAGATGATCCTTCTTTGATTGTTGCGAGGGAACACTCTAACCCTCTTGTTCATTCTCTACATGATCATTCTTTCGAGGTTGACATGATTGTGGATACTTTTGTACATCAGTTGGAGGAGGTCTCTTTATTTTTTGAGGAGACATGTGAGTCTTTGGGACATGTTCTACATCCATCTCCACTAGATCTTGGAGTGCCTTTTTCAGCAGTGTGGCACAGTTTACCACCTTTGGAGGGGGTATCTTTCAGCATTGACATGGGGACACTTGAGCAGTTTTCAGAGATTCCATTCATCATGAGTTTTCTTCATACATCTTCCCTTCATGATTGGGGAGACTTCATGGATACACCTTTGGTTTTGTTTCTTCCTAAGGGGAGGAATGTTGTTCGACATTCATGGAGCAGTTTCTTCATACATTGAGCTTTTATCATTGGTGCAGAATCCACATTGAGGGGGGGCTTCCTAGCTTCTCTTCTTCTCTCATATGGGGGGGACTTTTTCCTCACATGGAGTTTTATCCTTCACATTCTTCTATGAGAGTTCTCTTGTATAGCTTTCATCTCTCTTTTGGGGGAGGGTTTTTTCCCATTGGGTTTTTCTCTCTTTCCCCACTTTGTGAGAGATTTCATTGCATTGGTTTTCATGCATTTGCATTTGTACATGGGTACCTAACATGGCCTAGTAGCCAAGACCCATCTTGCATTGCTTAGTTGCATTGTAGACTTAAGTGCATTTCCCTAAGTTGCACTTAAGGGGGGGTGTTGGTGTAAATAATTATCCATCTTGGATATTATTACACTTACTTAAGTTTACTTAGGAAATGCATTTCATAGTAGTTTGGGTATGAGACACTTGGGTGTTTGTGCCACATTGGGATAGTGTGTGTAGGAGAAATTCCACCTTTTATGGTGTTGATCTTGTTGTTACACTCCACATTCAGTGGGTGATCCACCTCATGTGGACTATTATAGTATTTCTCCTACCTACCCACACCTATTTCCTACCTACCCTTGTTTCTTATTGAGCCACATGTCATGTTTGTGTGCTCACATATCCCTAGCCTTGCCTATATAAGCAGGCTCATCTACATTGTATGTAATTTATTATTATTGATCATTTTCTACTGATGAGAATATAGTTTATTCTTGTCCTATATTTTGTCTCTATTGTACTTTTCATTGAGCTCTTGATCTTGGCAAAATCTCACACACCTACATTAATCAAACCGAAGGGCATCCGATTATATGCAAATGTACTCCAGGGAGTAATAAAGGAACTTTTGTGTTGATCAACTTCCTGAACGCTGATCTAATTATGTCCCAAAAATCCATCAAGCATGGACATCATCTCGGACCTTGAGATAGTTTGCAGAATGTGGTCCATGGCCGGCAAGGGATAATTGTCTTTTAAGTTGGCTTAGTTAGGATTTATGAAGTCTACGCAAATCCTTATTTCCCCATTTTTCTTTCTGACGGGTACTATATTTTCTATCCATGTAGAATGATAGATAGGATATATAATCCTAGCTTTTAACATCTTATCCACTTCCTGGAATATAGCATGTGCCACTTTTGGATTGAAGTTTCTAAGCTTTTGCTAGAAAGGGCTTGCTCCGGGATTCAAATGAATCTGGTGCTGAAATTTTCCTTCTCTAAAATTCTTAAGATCATCATAACACCAAGAAAAAACATCCTTGAACTCCACTAGGAGGCTAACGAACCTCTCTTTTTCTATCGGTGAACAACACTTTCCCAAATTGATATATTTAGATTCATTCTCGATACCAATGTTGACCTTTTCATAACCTCCACTATCCTGGGCCTCTCAGGACTTGTCATCTTTGTTATTTTTGTGGGCATCATTACGGTCAAACAGATGCTCCAAAGAAACTAGTCCTTTAGGAATCTTGTTTCCTTTCATCTGCATGATTCCATCAAGCAACCCCTTGACTCGTTCTAGCAAAAATTATTTGCACTATACATTAGAACCTTCAAAATACATGGCAGAAAACATATCTAAACCTTACATAAAATTATTTATTTGTTTATCACTCTCAAATACCTGCCACGAGTCAGAGTTGTCTAGGACACTAGTCCGATACACCAACTCTACCCTATAAATTTCTTCAACAAATTCAAGATGTGGGACAAGAAATGAAGCTGAGACTGCTAATGAATTTTCTTTTGAGTTCAATTCCTTGGGTATTGCCTCAATGGAGAATGCATCAAAATCTTCAATTTCATCCAAAACATTTTTTCGATAGTGCTTCAACCTTTCATTTTTAACACTACACAACCCCCTGACTTGCTTTACAATAAGTTCAGCATCTCCTTTAACCCACAGGAGCTTCACTCCCAATCTTTTAGCTTTGACTAAGCCTAACAACAAGGCCTTATACTCAGCCATATTGTTGGTATTTTTGAACTCTAGCTTGACGGAAAAAGGGATAGGATTGTCGGAAGGTGGTATTAACACTACCCCTGCACCAGAACCTAACGTTGCACAACTGCCATCGAACTCCATTAGCCACAGGCTTTCTTTTCCCTCATTTTGAGATGAATCCCCCTCCACCTCACTATTAGACAAAATCATGTAGTTCCCAAATTGACAATCATGATACAAAATATGGGCCCTAGGGTCGTCAGATGGGAAAATAGTGAATTTGGACTTTGGTTCAGGCTGTTGGATGACTCGCTGCTTTCCAATAGGAATTGTGGCTTGGGACCAATCCATTTTGATTTCACCACCTAAATCCCTACAAAAAGTATGATTTAACAACATGCCATAACTAGCCGGCATATCAGCTATTAGAATTGTCAACTTGATCCTTTTGTTCAGGTGGGAGGCAAGGACTACTTGAGCATCCTTAATTTGGCCTAGTAGAGGAATTTGTTTTGAATCCATAGAATAGAATCTGCCAAAGGTTTTGGTCAAGGATAACCCTAGTTCTTTGGCTACAGCAGAGGGTATTATATTATTGGACGCACCTGAATCTATAATACAATTATTCAACTTATGACCATTTATGAATAATGATATATAAAAGGGCTCTGGTTTCGACTCAAGGAGGGATATAGAATCATCTATTTGAAGAGCACTTGTTTCAAGTATCTTTTCACAAACTGAGGGATGAACCAACTCATTGCTATGTGAGGGCAATATGGCATTTACTGACCACTGCATTCCATTAGTCTGTTGTACATTATTTCCTTTCACAAATTGTACAAGTATGTCTAGTTCTTTAGGATTTAGCTTCAAGTACTCAGCAAGTGTGATTTGAATTTGAGAAGATTTGCAAAATTCTATAATATCAAATGAACTTTCTTTTTCAACAGGCTTTAAAAATAAGGGTTCTTGCAATTTTTTATCATTATTATACAATTTTGAATCCATCCCTTTACCTTTGAAGGCCATCGTAGATGATGAAGAAGACATATGGGGTTTCACATTTTGATGATTTCTTGTGAGCATAGCACATGAAGGATCCTCTAAAGTAACCAAAATATCACTGCCTCTTTCTGAATCTGACTCATACTCAAGAAAATGGATTTCAGAGTCACCAGGTTGCTTTGAAGATTCTTCTTCACCCCACTCATTTGAGGTATCTTTGAAATTCATCAATTAAGCATAACATACCATCTCAGGATAGGAACTTCCATCATGTTCATCAATAAGGTGAAATACACACATATTCCCTTTAGCAAGAGGTGCTTCAATTGCTAATCTTTGTTGAGTAGGGGCTAATTACATGGTCTTATTCCCATAGCTCAAAGACTAGTTCACATTCCTTCTAGGTATATCTTGGTAGGGAGGTGGGTATGAGGTATTGGCTTTGGGAAACTATCTTTTAAGGGTAATCGCATCATTCATTAACCGCTGGATGACAGGATCATAAGAAGAAGTTGAAGGCTGAGCATTAGGTGTATGTACTTCCCTTTTCCATTTACCTGTTGTGATTAAATCATCTTATAATTAAACTACAAGGGTTTAGCAACATTTAAATCTACAACTCTTTACCTGCGGATCAGGAAACCTATTTCAGGAGGCATAGAATTAATAAAGAAACACTTAAGATTGTCATCTGAGGGCTTTTGATTAGCCGAAATCTTGTGCAAGATCTTATCAAAATTTGCTACAAAGTCCCTCATAGATTTGAGAATTTCCTTCTTTAACTGGGCTAATTGAGCTGAGAGGGAATGTTCATCCTCTACTACTTTAAATCTTGCCTCAAATCTCATTTTTAGATCTTGCCAGGTTGTTATCACACTATTTGGTAAGTGATAAAACCAATCGGCTGCTACCCCGGTTAGTGTCTGGATGAACAACCTCACAGCAACATCCTCGTGTTGAACTGCTATTATCCCACAGGCTGCATTAAAGGCATTCAAGTGTTCATCAATGGTGATCTTTCCATCACCACTAAATTTTGGAAAATGATCCCTAGCACCTTTTGGTAAGGGGTTAAGATTCAAACCTAAGTTCAATGGGCCTATAGCTGCCCCCCAAGGATTATTTGCTGCCATTGGAAGTATGATATTGAGGGGAGTCAGGTTGAATATATTAGGTAGAGAAACACCATGCAAGGTTAGAGCTTGAAAAACTAAGGACATTGGTGGTGATGGCGATGGGGAAGGAGGCCTACTTCTTGCCCTTCTTTTAGGTGAGAAAGTGGGTTGAAAATTTAGATTTTGCAACTCTTGAAAGATAGAATCAAAAATCCCTTCCCTTATTTAGGACCTAGTATATCTCCTTGACTCCAGTCTTGCAACTAGGCAAATAGTCTTATAATTTGACTCCCCAGCAGAGTCGCCAAAAATCTGTTGGTTAACAGATTTGTCTCCTTCTTAAACTTCTAACTATGATGTCCTTAAAGCAAAATGTGACTCTGTTTTTCCCTTTTGAAAGAAACAAATTTACCAACAATTGGAAGAATTAATGAAAATTCAACCTCTACATTTGAGGGCAGCTCCTCTTATGATTTGCAACAAATTAATTGTACAATTGATATGCTAACACTTTTAACCAAAAAGTATTGAAAAGGCCTCAGCATTTTTCCATCAACACAAATAAACACCTAAATTTTTCTGAAAAAGAATGTTAAAAGGGGAGTTCACAGACTCTGATTTATAACATATTTGTTGCATACATTCAAAACAAAACAGGGAATCAGCAAGAGAAACTAATAGCTTGATTGAGACTCTCTCATGCCTCACAGCGCAGGGGGATCAAGCAGATCAACACCATGTGAGTCATCCAACAACTTATAATAAATATGAATTGAGAAGAAATGCAAAGATGACTGATTACCAGATTATATCATGCCCACATAACAACTTAAGAAAGATTACAAATCTCAAAATGCACAAATTCAAAGATGACGCAACATTCCATTAATAATCAGCCATTGTCATATCAGAAACCAAAAAAATGACTTTTCTATCGCTTCCAAAATCATAGTTTCAGAACCCATTCAAAGGCAAGCTTTTTAGCTTAAATAGCCACCAGGCCATAGTTTTTACATGATTAACAAATAACATTTACGTTCACTTCGGTGAAAGAAACTGTTAAAATAACATAAAAGAGAACAAAACTAATAGCCACTGAAAGGCCGACATTTCATTTTAGAACAACTAAACATCCACCACAGCTGAGGAAGTTATGGGCTTGTCCTGCTTTGTCGTGGATCCACGCCATTCTAGGTGTGCTTCTAAAAAGTTCAAGATGACTTGGAAATAGGGCAGGCCAATGTGTATGATCCTCTATTTCCACATTTCTTTGTCCATATTCACCTGCGTGACCTTCACTTTATGAAACTCTAAGTGATTCGAACAGACAATGAGCATTGATTCAATCCTTGCTACCATTGAAAAGTCATCGGTCATCAAGGATTTTGTGATCTGAATGGAATGAACTCTTTCTTGGAAGACTTTACTCATTTCTGCAACTTCCTCAATCACTTTGGCTCCCTCCTTCATGAGTTGGATATCAATACATTTAAGGTCTTTCTATATAGTGTCAATCAAGTCAGTCAGTCCTCTGAGAATCTTGGTGGACTCTTCATGGCCTTGCCTGATGATTGAATTGCACCATTCCACATTTTTCTTTGACACATATAGCACATTATCATCTAGGTTCTCCATTGGTTTCTCAGCTAGGAACTTCATCACTCCATACTTTTGGACATCATTCATTTGTGCAAGAACCGCTACCCACTTAATCCTTTCCTTTTCCCAGGCGATTGTCTCCAGCTCGAGCTCTTTACTCACAGTTTCTGCATCCTTATAAACCTTAACTAGATTAATAATATGTTTTGATCCTTGTTGAATTATCAAGTCCAGTCATTTGTTAAACATCTCCTTCACTACCTTGTTCCTTTGAACTTAATCAAGCATCTTCTGGTTTACTGGAGACTTAGGGTCAAATGACACTGGTGTCTATGACAATGGTTGAGGATCTAGGTTGTGAATAGCATTGATGTATTATGCCATCTGTGTGACCATTTGCTTCATTTCTCTCTTCTATTTTCCATCTTTCCAAGTCCTTGAGATTATCCTCTTTGTAGAGGATTCCAGATGTTTTACATCCACGACCCTTGATGCAACCCCCAAATCTATTTTCTCCATAATCAAATCTTCCTTTGTGGCCTTATTTGTGTCTCTCCTAGGGATGGGCTTGGCCACTTTAGTTGTCCAATGTCCAGTTGTGTCATCCACATCAAGTATTGCTTGTGTTTTGAGCTTTTTGGGATTTAATGCTTTTCCCAAGCATTTACTAACCATGTCCTCTAGTGGAATGGTGACCAACATCATGCTCCTCTTCTTTCCAATGGCAGCTTCCAACCATCTTGGTGCATTGGTAGGTTCTTTAGGTGGTGGGGTGATCTGTGCATCTGGGGAGGTAATGATTACCAGGGTATTCATGGGATCTTGTTGAATTTCCACTTCTTCATTTGTATCCATTTGTTGCATCCTGGGCTCGCTTTGATCCTGTGAGTTCATTGTTTGTTCAGGCTCTTCGCTAGGGTCTAAGTCCACCACAACCTATTGCAGGACAGGCTCCCTACCCCTCTTTTTACTTCCTGACCGAGTTACTCAGGCAGCTATAAGAACGGATGGCAACCTTCCTAACCTTCTTGGTGGTATTTTCTCTACAACAGGCTTTGAGACACCTGCAACATCAACAATTTCATTAGTGGCAGAAACAAGAGATTGAACCATGATGTGTGAATCACTTCTTGATTCATGTGAGGACATGTGAGGACCCTCCTTGAATTTCAGTTTCCTCAACCATCTCTCTGTTCTCCTGACAACATTGAAGGTCCTTGTTTGGATGCTATCATCTTCTTTTTTGTCCCAGTCAAGTTTTGGAATCAGTTTCCCTTCAATCTTAGTACCAAACTCAGGATCCAAGACGTCTTCCTCTGTATCTTCCAATACACCTGATGTATTAATTGGGAGCCTCAAGATAGCTATCTTTCGTAAAGTGAATCTTGACCACAACCTCTTTCTCACTTCATGCTCATCCTTGCAGTTTTCCCAATAATCCTCTATCTGAGGTTCATGGTAGAAATGACCATCTATATTAAGGTTCCCCCTTGCATAACCTTTACTATCAAATCTTCGCTTAGCCACATATGGCTGCAAGTTCATCCTTTTGAACTCTAGTTCTAGATTCAAGGCATTTGATATTGATTTTCAACTGTAATACCCAAGTTCAACGGGAAATACTACCCCGGATTCACCCTTTGCCCCTAATCTTTTATCTATATAAGACAACTACCTACTCACTTCTATAAGCACGTAGCTATCAAAGGTGCACCTGGGTAATTTGAATGGTTGGCCTTCAAAACCACCTACCCGTATGTAAGTAAACCGTGGAAATTGGATAAAGAAACTCCCATATATACTCACAAATTCCATAGCCTCAATGGACATTCTCTTATTTGCATCACCCCGAAGTTCAAAGGTCAGTCTTCCCACAAAGACTCCATTCCGTCTGTCAATTTGTACAACATGTCTCTGTTGTTGCAACAAAGAGTAATAATTGTAAACCCTAATTCCATCAATCTAGGGTTCATTGGGTAATCCAGACCAATCTCTTTTGCAAGCTAAAATATAAAACAAGTAAGAAGACATGTAAAACCTGGAGTCATCCCCACAAAATTGCTTAGTCCTTCGTGAAGTCTCTTCGCAATTACTTGAGACCAATCCAGAAATCTGTCACTGTATAGAACCACTTGGATGAAAAAGTACATCCATTCCTTCCAGTAGAAGGAATGTGAATTCCCCTTTACTCTATTTAAAAGCACAACAATGTCCCGCACCTTTGTGATGAGGTGTTCTCTGGTTAGGGGTTTGGGTAATCATGATCCTCCTTTCTGAACCTTCAAGAGCCAATTTCTTGCAATTACACTTCTGTACTTGCTCTTCTTCTCAGAGAAATAGGCATATGAATTTCCAATGGTCCAATCGTCATACTCCTCTTTATGCGGAATACCCATTTTTGCCATCACCATTTCCCTATTAATACTGACTAACACCTCACCATCAATGGTTCTGATACACCTGTTCTCAGAGTCATATTTGTTCATGAAGGCAAACACTAAATCTGGACACAACGCGACAAGCGGCAATGCAGTAGCTTCCACAAGACCACTCTTAACTATCTTCTCCATTAATGAACCAGCCTGAGGGTTCTTAGTCCTTTCAAGGAAATCCCCCAAATCTACATGAACTAAGGTGTCTTCCATTTCTGGCAAGATACTCACTAAACATGAGGTTCGGCCAAGCTTTGGCAACACTGGGCTCATTTTAACTATCTATTCCCTTAACCAAGAAATTTTAATAGCAATACAATATGCTACCCCAACAATTTTCAGATTTCCCCCTTTTCTACACTGATAAAAATTCAGTACACAAAGAAACACAACTTAGGAGAAAACAATTGAACCTACCCGATAACACCATGAAAACTAGAAATTCTTCCGAAGAACAGAGCTGGATTTACCTTCGACACCTCCAATTTATTGAAGTATGGCAACTGTGACCTTCCTAAATATGGAAATAAACTCATACATTTTTCCTTTAATCAGACAGGTAAATATCTATAGGGCCACACACGCTTCATCATGATTTACCCAAGCGTGCGAAGTAACGGTGAAATGACAAACCTGACGCCTTCTTGCCGCTTTTATTTCCACCAAAAAGCTTTCGGGTTAGTTTTGAAATGAACCTATGAACCTTGAACCACTTGAACAAAAGGTTCAACAGTTCAAATTCACTTAAGAAATATAACAGTAATGGGCAGCACATAAACAACACCTGGATCGAGCGGCAAAAGTAAAAGATTATTTAAAGTGAACCTTGAACCTTTTCAACCACTTGAAATTTGGTTCAAGGTTGAAGACCGCATATCAACTCAACATAAAAAGACTCATGCTCATCATATAACAATACATTACCGCGACTCACTAAAAGGCATTTTGAACCTTGAACCTTGAACCTCTTGAAATTTGGTTCAACGGGTTCAAAACTTCAATGACCAAAAAAAAAAAATGCTTGTTCACACGATGACAAAGACCGAAACAACTTTCTTTTTTAAATCGCGCTTTGAATCTTGAACCATATGAACCTTTTGACAAAAGAGTTCAATGGTTCAAGTACGAGGAGAACAAATGACCCAACGGAAGCAAAGTCACAAAAGGCAACCTGTGAATTGGAATATTTAAAAAGAAAAAATTACGAGTGGAGTAACAGAAATAAAGGAATAAGCATAAAATCAAAGTACCGTATTTGAATGTATGCTTCTTGTCCTGCTTGATATTTGCTAGGTTATTCAATAGCTCACTCTAGAGAAACTCACATAAATTGTATTTCTTATTCTCCCAGATCATCTCATATGCTACAAATATTGTTGTACCAGATACTAAATTCTCTCAGCTAGAACTATAGATCATGTATCCTATCACCATTGAAGAAAATCTCACATCACCCTCAAGAATGTCATTAATAGTCATTTCCCTTCCATCAAAATTTAAACTAGTTGCATCGGTGACAATATGATTTTTCACATATTTCAGCAATTGAGCATAGGCCAGTTATGGCCCTATTGACACTCTTGGTGATTTTGATCATCTTTTTCAACCACATAAACTCATTATGCATCTTGATGAGCACATACCGGACCCACTCATGTTCATCAAGAAATGGGAATTTGACAAATTGCACAAAACTCTTTTCCTCCAATACCCTGAATTCAGGTTTGAGCCTAAAATCCTTATCTATTAGTTGATTATTGTAAAGATTCAACAAATGTGAGCATACTAACTCCTCAAGATTCACATGAAGATAAATCCTAATGTCCTCCACATGAAGAAAACCATGTAGAATTGACAAAAATGCTCCTTTCGGGTCTACTTCGACAAATACAAATGGATGCTTCTTGAAATTGGGTCGGGCTCTTTTGGCAATGTTAACAAATAGAGGGGTATCCATCTTCAGAATTCTTGAATTGAAAGTTTAGCAAAAAATACTTTCTTATCCGAATTAGGGTTTCACATGAAGAATCTTGTTCATGCTTCGGTCTATTGGATAATCTTCTTGTAGAATTCCCACCTCTTCTTCTCTCGAATGCAAAGTGTCAAATGAATAGGTTAAGTAACCTTTTATCTCTTGCATATCTAACTTTTAGGGTCAAATATTAAATGTGTTTAGCCCTAGACCTTCTGGATGCTCAACTTTCATAGACTGCTTCACAAGAATCATCTACGGATCTTTCATTATAGCACAAATTTTTCCAGATATTTACTCAGACCATTTGTAATATATTAACATAGCATCTGCCAACCTACCAGATTCAGGTATCATCTGCTATAGGGGGCCTAAGATTTTTATAAAAACCCCCCCTAGGTCAGAGGCCTTAATTCAATTATCAGATGAGTTTCCAACACTAGATTTAGGTGTGGATCCATTCCCTACATCATTCTCACTTTTCTTCACCCATGTCTTCATTTGATCCTAGATCTCATCCACTTTTTTTTTGCCTTTAAAATCTGCCTACACATTCTTGTTTTTGTCTGTCAGACAATTCCTATTTGCATTCTTGCTTCCGTATAATCTTGCAATGTGATCGGATTTGTTGCAATTGTAGCACACAACGTTTCTTTGTCTAGGTCTAAAATTTTCTTGATTTCCTCTTGATCAACATTGATTAGCAATGTGTCCAAACCTACCACATGCACAACATCTAATATCCCTTCTATTGAAAGAGTTATTCATCATTCTTCTGCACTCATATGATTTATGTCCATATTTATTGCATTTGAAACATTGACCGGAGAAAGATGGACCATTATGATTCATCCTGTTTCTACACTAAATAGCTTTATGACCAAATTTATTGCAAACAAAGCAATTACCATTGAACTTTTGAGCATTAGGTTGTCTTAGTACAACCCTTCTAGGTTTGTCCTTCTGATTTGCTGCCTTAGGATTGCTTTGACTAGATATAAGCCTTTCGCCTTTCTCAAATCCAAGATGGTCTCTCTTATCATCTACATCCTTTTGGCTTCAAAGCATCTCATCAAGCTTGGCTGAGCTAATTTTGAACTTCTCCTTGTACTCATTTACAGTCACAAGTTTATTCCTAAGAATGACAATGCCCCTTTCAAGCTCTTCTTCATGATGTCTAGATTCTTGCAAGTCAAGCTTCAATTGGCCATTCTCACAATCAAGTCTGCAACATTCTTTAGATTTATCTTTCAACAACTAAGCAAGATTCTCTTCACTTTTCTTCCTTCCTTCAATCTCCTTTGTTAACCCCATCACTATAGATTTCATCTCATACTTCAAGGTTATATTTTCTTTTGCAATTTTTACACATTATTCTAATTTCTCCTTCAAGGATTGACTTAGGTGTTCATCTTCCATGCGTTTTCTTTCCTTCTCTTTCAGCTTATCAAAAAGTTCCTTTCTCTTTTACTTGGACTTGTTCAACTGCTCTTTCAATGACTGAATACAATTCTCAGCATCCTTAAGACTTCCTTGCAATTCTCAGACTTCAACTTTAGACTGATCAAGATCATCTAGTGCAACTAGAAGTTGATGTTGAAGACCATCGGAATCCATTGAAACACCTTCTCGGATCCTCCTCAAGATGTTAGAATTCCTCCAACGAACTAGGCTCTAATACCAATTGTTGGAATCAAGGAACACTGAGAGGGGGGGTGAATCGGTGTTCTGCAATTTTTAACCTTATTAAACTGGTCCTTCAACCACTTAATGCAAATCAACAAAAGAAAGATGCAAGAACATAATCCAAATAGCCATAACACCATAACACCAATATTTTTATATGTGGAAATTTGGCTAAGGGAAAAACCACGGTGCAGATGATCCCACAATATAAATATACTCTACAGAAGTATAAAATTTTTACAATTGGGAATGAACATGCATTCAGGCACACTACTTAGAGATCACTACTAAAAAAAACAAGGGATACAACTCAAGGAATAATCGCTATTATAAATAAATTATAACAGATTACTGAAGTACATGAACAAAATGGTAGCATCTACAAATGCCAAATTATAATTTCAATTAAGCACATTTACAAACATATTTCATACTCTGCCTCATATTGATCTGATTCATGTTCTGCATTAATCTAGAGTAGAAATCTCTGAATTGTGTACATGAGACTCCACACCATTGATCACACAATCTTTTCTCATACACAAAATGATCAACTACAGTAGCCTTATATATCTCCAACACAAAATCATATCGGCTACATGTCGATTCAAGAACATTTAACATATTCACCAAATGTGTATGAACTATTGGATGAATTTGATCTCAAATACTTATGTGAACCAAAAATAATCATCCACTTGCTTCCCACAAGTTGGCTAAACATCCTCGATCATAAAAGAAATCACCAAAACAACTCCAACAGATTTGCACAATAATTGATCACACAAGTCGGACATAGTACACTATCCATCACAAAAACTGATATACTGGATCTACTAACTCATACGAGAATCATCATCAGAGGCTAAAATTATGGGATAAGGTACTCCATACATCCAACTACCTTCCTTTAGATTTGCAACACAAACTATTCAACTAAAATGAAATACTGATCAATATATTGAACTCTGTCAGATGCTCAGTTCTAACTTACCAGACTTAACCAAATCTTCAATTTGACTTCTATTATAGGCAAGTAATGAACTATGGATATAATCACTAACTAGAGTTGTCATCAATGACAACGTCTAACAAACTGTGTAGTGTTTCTTGCCAACAAGGGCTAGGGTTGATTCTAGTTAGATTAGGGTTCAAGTTGTAGTTAGGGCTTAAACCTATGGTTATAGTTATGTTTAGGGTTATGTTTAGGTTTCAATTATGGTAAGATTAGATTATAGTTAGGGTTCAATTAGGTCTAGATTATGGATATTATCAAGGTTAGGGTTTGATTATAATAATGATTTAATTAAAATTAGGGTTAGTATTATATTTGAATTAGGGTTAGAATAATGGTTATGATTCAATTACATTAGGGTTAGGGTGAAATAAGAGTTCAAGTTCAAAAAGAGTTGTGGTTTGGGCTAGAATTTAATTAGGATTAGACTTCAATTACGACTACCTAGTCTAGTTTAGGGTTAGGGTTCAATTTGTAAGTATTGTTTAATTCTAAGTTGATAGTTTAAGTTTAGGAGTAGATTATGGTTAGGTTTTAAATATGGTAAGACTAGAGGTTAAGGGGTAAGGTTAGGCTACAATAAGGATTACTATTTTAGGATAATACATGGGGTAAGGGTTGGGGTTCAATTAGCATTAAAGAGACGGTTAGGGAAATGGTTCAATCAAGAATAAAATTAGGGAAACGGTTGAATCAAGAATAGGGTTAGTATTACAATTCAATTAAGGTTGAATTGGGGTTAGAGTTGGTTGTAATTTCCCCACTTTGCAATAGAATTTAATAGTAATAAAATTGAAATTTAAAAGAATAAAAAATTAAAAATTAAAATACAAAAGAATATAATTAAATATAATTAATATTTCATTGATTTAATGAATGGTCAAAATAAATGGAATGAAAAGTTGTGACTCCCTCAAACATGAGATATAAAAGGGAGAAGAGAACCTCATTTGAGAGGGGGAAAATTTTGGTAATCAGAAATGCAAATCTGATTTAAATAAGAAGTTTAGATCTAATTGTGAAAGGTCGTGTCCCTTTCAAAGGGTAAAAATAATGAAGAGTTGCACTATTTCATAGGGTGCTAATGGTGGAAAGGGTATGTCTCTTGCCAAAGGGAATACATGATGAAGAGATGCAACCTCTCCCTCACATTGAGATTAATATAAAAAAAGGAATTAAAAGCATCTAGTGGCATCACCATCAATCATATTAGAACAAAATGATTGTTAAGTTACAAGCAAAAACATCTTTGTTCTTGGTGGTATGCATGGGGATGTATTGAATGTGTATGCTAAATATATGAAGCTTGATAATGTTCTCATGTAGAATTTAGTAGTAATCGTAATATAGACTGCAATATGTATAACAACCATATTAATTTCATGTACATTCATAGTACATGAAAAACTATTATATATATAGCCCATTCCTTAGTCTTTTGCTAATGCTTATGGAGGATGAGAATGATTGTGTAGAGAAAGGTGGTATAAATCTTCACAAGTCAGACAATCCCAAGATGGGGTAAGGGCATGTACATCCAAAAATCTTGAGGGATCTTGCTTGTTGATTGGTCTCTAAGTGCCATAACACAATAATTTTCCCTCCTCAATTTGGGTTAGACAAGTAACAAGGATAAGGCCATGTTATATAAGGTTTTGGAATTGTATTATTAAGAAGTAAATGCCTACTAATCTAAACATTTCAATTAAGATGTTATAATATTTTAATGATGCATTCAATAATATAGGGGACATCACAATTGGTATCAAAACTTTGATATTGTCATCTTGCAAAATAAACATGAATCAATGAATCATTTTAGTCAATAAGAAGGAATCTGATAATACATGTATTTGTGTGTATGCTCCATGTTTGCATATTTCTTTGTATATGCTCCATACTTTTATGTGTATGCTTTGTGTTTGGTTCATGCCTAGTATGTTTCCAACATGTTTATTCTATGTGTGTTTCTAAAGCCATTTGATAGTGGGAATCATTTTGAACACTCCATGATCATTGCTTGAGGACAAGCAATCTTGAGTGGGGCATACTGTAATGTTCCCACTTTGAAAAAAATTTAAGAGTAAATAATAGTTATAGAATTAAAATTCAAAATAATAATAATAAAAAATTAAATTAAAATACAAAAGAATGTAATTAAATATAATTAATATTGAATTAAGTTAACATGAATAGTCAAAATACATGGAATGAAAAGTTGTGACTCCCTCAAACATGAGCTATAAAATGGAGAGAGAACCTTATTTAAGAGGGGATAATTTTGGGAATTAGAAGTGCAGATGTAATTTAAATATGAAGTGCAGATTTGATTGTGAAAGGTTGTGTCCCTTTAAAAGGGAAAAAATAATGAATATTTGCACTCTTTCAAAGGATTGTAATGGTGGAAAGGGTATGTCTCTTCTCAAAGGGCATATACATAAATGAAGAGATGTGAGCTCTTCCTCATATTGAGAGATATAAAGGAAAGGAATCGAAAGAATCTAATGGCATAACTGTCAATTGTATCAGATCAAAATTGTTATTAAGTTGCAAGAAGTAACATCTTTGTTCTTGGTGGTATGCATGGGGATATGCTAAATATGTATGCTTAATATATGAAGCCTGATAATGTTCTTATGTAGAATTTAATAGTAATATGAATATAGATTGCAATTTGTATGACAATAAATTTCATATACATTAAGAGTACTTGAAAAACTATTATATATATAGCCCATTCCTTAGTCTTTTTCTAATGCCTATGGAGGATGGGAATGATTGAGTAGGGAAATGAAATCAAAATCCTCACAAGTCAGGCAATTCCAAGATGGGGTAAGGATACATATATCAAAAAAATTAAGGGAGTAGTCCTAAGATGGGCTAAGGGCCTACATCCCAAAACCTTGAGGGATCCTTCTTGTTGATTGACCTGTAAGCATCTTAGTACAATAATTTTCCCTCCTCAATTTGGGTTAGAGAAGTAACAAGGATAAGACCTTGTTATATAGGGTTTTTGAATTATATTATTAAAAATTAAATGTCTACTAATATAAATATTTAAATTAAGATGTTATTATATTTAATGATGCATTATATAATATAGGGGACATCACATTAGTGTTGGGATCTAAATATGGATAGGGTTCAATTTAGGATGTTCAATTATGGTTAGAATAGGGTTATGTAGATACATAAAGTCCTTTTGAGAATCATAATTCCTTTATTAATTAAACAGATTTTATTATTTATTTAATTAATTCATTAATCTATTTCCTCTATTAATTCATTAATTTTACATATTCATCTATCCATTCATTAAATCCTTTCATAAATTCATTTTAATAATAAATTTCTAATATCTACCATTTCCTAAATTTGTCTTATTTATATCCTTCAACCATCGCCAAGCACATCTACCCAACAAATATGGTACAAACAATACTTTACCTCCATACCATTCCAATAATCTCACATTCTTCCCCAAACTTGGATCCACCCATGGTCATACCTATAAATACATTTCTCCTCTCCAATCTACGTATTTCTTGCTTCTTGAAATTGGGATATCAATAGGTTCAAGTTGTAGGCAGGGTTTAATTCTAGGGTTAGAGTCAATCTTAGGGTTAGGTTTCAATTATTGTAAGGTTAGGTTTAGGGTATTAAGGTTAGGCTACAATTAACATTACTATTGTAGGATAACACATTCATAACACTTGTTATCATTTTCTTATAAAATATTAAAAAGAATCTTCATTATTATGAACTTTTCTTGTGATTTTTTTCTTATTTCAATAGTTTTATGAAAAAAATAACTTTACACTTTGTTATAATAAAATAAAGACATTTAAAATAACATAAACCTTATTTTTACTAAAATAATCTTATTAATATAAATTTAAATTATGGACATTTCAAAACAGTTTAAACTTTTTTTTAATTAAATATATCTTACTTGTAACCTTTATTCTAAACCTAACCTTAATAAAAATTAAATCCTAACCCTATTTCTAATACAACCCTAACCCTAACTTTTTTCAATGGGTTGTGAGGTTGGAGATTGTAATAATCTTATTTTATATTAAATGAGCGAAGATGGCTCTACGATTTTCGCTGCGAAAACTCTCAGACCTTGAACGACAGAAATGGTTTTTTGAGCGAACTAAGTATGCACTCACGGCCTACAACCCAGGGAACTAGGCTCCCCCACCTCAGGCTAAGTCTGAATGGTAGATGGTGAAACCTAGGACGTATCAGAGGGAAGTAGTGAAATATCTTCCTTTTTTTGGAAATGGTGATCAGGGTAAATAGAATACCCGTCACTAGGGAGGCTCTTTCAAGTCTTCTATCTCCAACAGGTTCATCCATTTGCAGAATCTTGAGGAAGGTTTTATAAAAATAGCTCCCCAGGTCAAACCAAATACAAATAATGATATAGGTAAAGGGAACAATGATAACTGGAGTTCGGGTGGTATTCATACTAGACCTAGGGTTTCTGTGGAGGAAAGCAAGAAAATCGTGCCTCCTCCCAAACCCTTGATGGTTAATCCAAACAAGAATATGAGCCCTAATTCATAAATGATGAATGTATTGGAAATCAATGATAGTTTGGTTGAAAGGATTCAACAATCTTGCAAAGCATTTGGGGTTTTTTCTAGATGGCGCAAACTTGGAGTCCTGACAGAAGCAATTGCAGAGTGGTTCAAGTCTTCCTTCAATTGGATAGTAAGTATAGCTATCTTGTCTTAGGGTTTTCTTTATATTGTCTATGGAAATGCAAGGCATAAAGATGAATGTTTAACAGGTAAATCTCTGATTTTTAAAGGCTTTGATTTTAAATTTTTAGAATGGCAACCTGCTTTCAATCCAATTAAATTAAAATCTTTCAAAGTAGATAGACTGGTTATGATCCCTAACTTACCAGTAGAATTAATGGACATGGAAATTATTAGGAAAATAGATAATCACTTAGGAAAATTTGTAGAGATTAGTGACAAAAATAGAAAGTATTTGAATTGTGTGTTGATTATTAACATGGATATTAGTGTGAATTCACTCAGCCTCATTGAAATCAGAACTAGGGAGTCATCTTTCTTAATCTACCTTGAATTTTATAAAGGGTTTCTAGATCTAGACTTGGCATCTGAACCGGTCTCAAAATTTCTTCCCTCTCAAACAAACCCTAGAGAAATCCCTAAGATGGATATATGTCTCAATTTGGAACAAGGAGGGTTTGTGATCAAGGAGAACCCTCTACTGACTAGGCAATCTGATGGGGTGGAAGAGGGGGAAATTATAGTGGACTAGAGTAGGGATGAGGGGAAGAATCCCTCTCCTTTACCAACCCATGAGGATAGGCTGATGGATAAGCATGGGAGAGTTTCTGACTCTAAGGTAGTTAAATCTCAAGTTAGTAAGGGTGAACTCATTCCTAATACTGATGATCAGGAGGGTGGGGAGAAGGGAGTATTTACTCTTATCCCTGATCTGGATGTTGGTTTGGATGTCCAGAGAAATTTGGGAGATAATGGCCCCTCCCAACCGATGGATGCCCCCAATAGTTTGGATAAGGCTGAACAAGAGGAAGATTGGGCTTGCAAAGAGGAAGAGGTAAATTGCATTATAAACTACTTATGTAACTCAGTCACTGAGGATATTATGGAGAAATTGCTAACTATTTAGGTGGATAAGGATGAGCTTGAACTTCAGAAAAAGATTGCTAAGAAAAGGGATCATGAATTTTACTCATCCCCCTGAGGTCTATGATATGGAATCCCTCATTATAGAATTAGATAACAAAGAAAATGAAGCCTTAGGAATTGAACTATGGGCTGGGGAAAAATCAACTCCGAATTGTGCTAAGCTCTACAAAAAGAGAGGTAGGAAATCCTTATCGAAGTTGAGAGCTAATGATGATATAGCGAAAGGTTAGGTTAAAATCATAGACATGTTTCATGCAGGTAAGGGGAAGTTCCTTCCCACAGCACCATAAAAGTAGTATCATGGAATGTTAGGGGTTTAAATGCCCCTAACAAACAACGGATAGTCAAACATTGTCTATCCATCTATAGTCCTGATTTAGTTATGTTACAGGAAACCAAATTAGAGAATGTTGACTTAGCCTCCTTTGGTAAATGACTAGGCTTCAGACATATTATAGGGGCTTCAGACATATTATAGGGGCTCCAGCCAATGGAGCCTCTAGAGGTTTGGTCATTATATGGGATCCATGCAATATTAGATTCTCATTATTAGAGTCTCGAGGAAATTGGATGAGTGGCAGGGTTGCCAGCTTGAAAAACAAACTAGATTTTATCATTATTAATGTGTATGGGCCAACTCTAAATGGGGATAAAAAGAGAGTTTGGAAAGAAATTGAGGAATTCACAAACTCCCTGGATCATTTTTGCATTTTAGGAGGTGACTTTAATGCAATTATGAACCAACATGAGAAACGAGGAGGCTTAGGTAAAATCTCTAGAGCAACTTTAGACTTTGTAGATTGGGTCAATCGATGTGGCCTGATAGAGATTAATATGGTTAAGGATGCCTTTACCTAGAATAATAGAAGGTTAGGTTTTAGTAATTGTAAAGCGGAAAATCGCAATCGAACCCTAGTTGCTCTCCCCTCTTCTAACTCCGAGGAGAGAGAAGGGAGGTTGCTAGGGTTGATGGTTTTCACTTAGGGGAGAGACTTTACATTCAAAAGAGGGGTTGAAACTCACAAGATCCAATCCCACACAATGCAAGATTGGATGCTAAATGCATCTCAAGGGTTAAGAAAGCAAGGCTACCCTCTTTTGTAAAGAATGTGCATAGGAGAATTAAGCTAGGAATGCATAGAAAGTGACAAAGATTTGCTTATAAACTAAGATAGGGATATAGGATGAAGCTACGGACCTGGAATTAGCAGTAAAATGTCGATACGGTGCTGTCCTGCAAATTTGAGCAAAAGTTGTCGGGACAATGGCGCCCGGCACCACGGTCCTCCAAAAAATCCGCGAAACGAAGGGGGATCTGTTCGTCTCTGTACAAGGATTCCAGATCTTCAATTTCAGCCACATACCTGCAACCTACACACAGAAAAGCAAAGACGATTGGGGGGTTAGGGATTAGGGGTTTGCCTTTAGGTCAAACCCCGGTTTTGGAATTAACCAAGAAATGAGAAATGTTGTAAATGTAAATGTATGTGATGTAAAACAAGTACTAATACCTTGTTGTAAGAATGTTTGTATCCTTATGTGCGAAGGTATAAATGTTGTTGTTTGTTGTATGTAGTATGTTGTATGTAGCATGTAGTAAGTGATCTCCTCTTCAATGGTTGAATCCTTGTCTTGAATGCAACACTTAGCCTTGAATGGAGACTAGGAAGGAATGCTTGAATGCTTGAATGCTTGAATGCTTTAGTATAGTTTCCACGCTTTTTACACATCTCCTTTTCATCCAAATGAGAGAGAAAAATGTAGTTTATATACTTGCCAATTAGGGTTAAAAGACTGATTTTCCCGACCTTAGGCCGACCAGGGAAGTTAATTTCCAAATTGCAAACAAAAAGACCCGAGACCCCATAGGAGACCGGGCCCAAAATAGGCCCAGGGACTAGGGTGTTGGGCGCCATGGTCCTGGGGGACCAGGGCGCTGGGCACCCTGGTCTTGAAGGACCAGGGCGCTGGGCGCTCTGGTCCCACCTCCCAGGACAGCAGGGTGCAAAGGAGGTTCAAGCCAGGGTGCTAGAAAATGCAGTTTTTGGTGTCGAAAACAGGTTTCGGGGTCTCCATTCAGGTTGCGTGTTGCGTCGCCATCGTGAAGACCGAAATGCAGTCGAAATTGCAAGTGTCACAATTTTAGGACGCTACATTTAGCCCCCACTTTAGTGGGAGTATGTATACTCATACTTCTGGTAAACTACAAGGAAACAACATTGAAAGAATTTCACCACGTCAAGGAGGCAAGACACACCAAGCCCCCAGTGGACTAAGGATCTTACGACTTCGATTGACAAAGTAAAAGGGAAGATCACGAGGGAGAACCATGACTGTCAGTAGTAAGGTTCCCTCACTATGAGTCATGCAAGAGAAATACCAAAAATTTTCAAGGCAAAGCTAAGTTCACCAAGAAATTTTCAAGTATCTTGAAAGGATAGATAGGGTGTATGCCCCCCTACGTTAAAGTGATCGCACACACCTCAACGGGGGTGATTGTTTTAACGTAGTGATACACATAAGAAATGAGAAAGGAAAGGAGCACGTTATCACAAAGATTTAGCCCCCAAGTGTGAGATAAACCCAAGGATAATAGACACAAAACACAAAGCACGAGGTGACTTCGCTTTCCTCGGGGTCAGTATGCTGTATGATAAGTCATGTATATATATCATATGTATGTATGCATAATTGTTCTTCATTCCCCAATCAAGGAAGGTCACCTAGAAGAAGGGAACACATGTGTCTTTTGAGTCAACATGAGAGAGACCAAAAGAGATCTCAATGCTTTGCATCGTCCTCAAGTAGACAACACTAAGGACAACAAATAGAAGAATGAGAATAACATATAGAAGAAGTAACAAAAGAGAGGAGGAGAGAATCTGCTATGCTAATGTAACTAGTCTAGCACGTCATCTACCTCCCGATCTTGCTGATCAATGTTTCGGGAAGGCAGGGAACACGCTAGAGGAGGAACATCCAACACAGCAGATGGAGCTATCACAAGATCCAAACAAGGGCTATGTTCATGTTCCGAGCCACGTTGTTCTTGTCTAGGAGCTAGGATAAGTGCTTTAGAAAATTCGTTAGATAAATGGTTATCAATATCAACAAGTTCATATTCACTATCAGAAGCAAGAGGAGTAACATTTTCATCATGAATAACATTTTCATCTATATCATCACCAAGATTTATAAAAATAGGATCTTTAACCCGCACAGGATCAAGACCATCATGCATCTTATGTTTAGGAGATTTAGGAGAAAATGGAATAATGCTTGCTGAAGGTGTTTTTGGAGATTGTAAAGTTTGAGAAGCAGCTGCTTGAGCTCTAAGACGATGCTTTCATCGACGTTCACGTGCAGAACGATTTCGTCTAGTCTTAGTAGGAAGTGGAGAAGATTGAGGAGGAGGAATGTTCTCATCCTTATCACTTGGGTGTTTAGGTTGTGGTCTCTTAGGCTGAATAATAGGAGAAGAAGAAGGTCTCTTCTCTCTATAAAAGGAAGGAGGAGGAACTGCTCCATATAAAGGAGGAATTTTTGGTTTAGGAAGAAGACCAAGTCCATCATGACGAGGAGGTATAGGTCTACTTTTAGAAGATTTATTAGGCATAGACATAGTCACATCCATAGGGATGGGTTGGGAATCTTCTTGAGGAAAGACATTAGTTTTATCTTTCAAAGGAAGAACTTCCTTCTCAAGAACAATAGGAATATCAAGTTTAGGTGTTCTAGGTTCACTCAAAGATAGGATCATATTTGTTTTCCACTTTTGATAAGATTTGAAAAGATGATCACTTCGCGGAGGAAGAGACTGGAATTGTTTAGGCCAAAAGTAATCAATAGGAACACTAGAAGTTCTTTCAGCTGGTTTAAAGAGACTATGATTGATAGTAACAATTTCACTATTATGAGGAAATTTCAAACACTTATGTATAGGAGAAGCGATAGCTTTCATGGAAGATAGCCAAGGATAGCCAAGCTTCACACGAAATTGTTCGAATGAAGGAATAATAGCAAAGTTCACATCAAGAGATTTGTTATGGACCTCAATAGGCAATGTAATAGAACCAATTGCAGGAGAAGAAAATGCATCAAATAATTTCACAACCACATCTGTTTTTTCATAGATCACTTGATTCAATTGCAAAGTAAAAAGAAATTCTTCAGTAATAATATTAACCATGCACGAAGGATCAATAAGCACTCCACGGCAAGGTGTATTCTTAACTTTTGCAACTATGTATAAAGGACCATCAGGTGCCCTGATAATTTCACTAGAATCAAATGAGATTGAAGGTTCTTTAGGGTTTTCTTGCTGCTCTACAAAGTTAATCACATTCGGAGTCATAGACACAAGACCATCAGATGAGAGAGAGGAATCATTAGCCTCAATCGCATTAGAGGTATGAGAAGTATGAGAAGGTAATGGATCAGTAAAAATATGAAGATTTTGGTTAGGAGGAGCTACAGATGTGTTGCCTTTATCATTCACTCTAGAAACAAAGATAGTATTATTATCAATCAAATCTTGAATTTTACCCTTTAAAGAAAAACATTTTTCAGTATCATGCCCAGGCTGACGATGAAAGTGACAAAAAGCTTTGTTATCAAAATAAGGTGAAGTAATATTTGCAGGATCAATTTGTCGTATAGGAGGAAGAGTAAGCACATTTTGTTCCAATAACTTATTCATAATACTATGCAATGATTCATTCAAAGGAGTATACTTTCTTTCTTTCTTGAAAAATTTAGAAATAGGAGGCACACCTGATGCTGCATTCACATTGTTGTTGATGATGTTTTCATTGAATTTGATGGAATCTCTGTTCGGTTTAAACTTCCCAAATGGTTGTTGACTGCTATCACCCTTATCACTCGGAGCCATAGGATGAGATTGTTCCATTTGACTCACAGTCAGTTGATAATTGTGAAGAGTGGCACACAACTGTTGGAAAGAAGTAAACTCAGAAAACAGAAGTTTGTCTCAAATATCTTTCTGTAAATTAGAAATAAATATTCTTTGAATATCATTGTCAGGCACTGGAAAAGAAATTTGAGCATACAAATGTTTATATCTACCAATGAAATCAGCCACTTTTTCTTTAACACCTTGTTTACAATGCATTAAATCAATCAAAGTAACTTTAGGACTTATATTGTTTTGAAATTGTTGAATGAAAGCATTTGCAAGTTGTTCAAAAGAAGTAATAGAATAAGAAGGCAATGAGAAATACCATTGTAGGGCTTTGTCTCTTAATGTTCTAGTAAACAGTTTTGCAAGCAACCTTTGGTCATAAGCAAAATCGGTACATATTGTTTGAAAAGTCTTAACATGTGTTAGAGGATCACCTTTACCATTATAAAGCTCCAAATGTGGGATTTCAACATGTTTAGGAGGGATAGCTCGGACAATGTCAAGAGAAAGTGGGCTCGTAACATCAAATGTGGGCACACTAAACTTAGATTGATTCATAGAGGCAATTTGTTGCTGTAAAGAAGAGACAGTTTGTGCAAGATTATTAATGGTCGCTTCAGTCGAAGAATTCATATTAGATGTGTTAGATTGAGATGGAGGTGTTATGTTATTGAAAGAAGGTAAAGAGTAAGGTGGTGGGACTCTATGATAGTTAGTCATAGGAGAGGATTGGACAAGAGGAACACTACAAGGAGGAATGGAATGGTTAAATGAATTGCCCCCTTGCGTCATGTTCATTTGCGGAGATGTAATAGGAACACTCATTGAAGGGATGAATGAAGAAGTCAGATTAAATGAAGGAAGAGGATTGATTGAAGAAGAGGGATTGCCCCCATGACTGGTAATCACAGGAGGAATGTCTTGTATAGAAGTAGTCATTATGTTTGATGTAAAGGTAGGTATGCTAGCAATAGAAGTTGTCAAAGGAATAGAATGATTAGCTTGAGTAGGAGGTTGTGTATAACCTAAAGTTTCAGCACAACTCTTCATAGGCATCACATTCGAATCCACAATGTGTGCAATACCACGCAAGATATCAATTCCATTCTTATCACTTTGAAGCATGCGTTTTAGACCCTCAATTAAAGGAAGAGCTTGACTATCGGGATACTCATGAGACATCCATTGGTGAAAATCGTCAATTGATTATCCAATTTCAAAAGTTGTTCTACAGAAACCTCATGGAGAGCTTCTTCATCATTAGGAGGATTAGAGGAATTACCCATGTCCTCGTTGAAAAGGCTATTCAAATTAGGTTCCATCTCCTCGGTAGTTAAACCTCGGAAAGACTTAATTCTACTGCTTCGTCTAACGGGAATAATGTAAGTAGGGCTTATTGTTGTAAAACTCATGCACTAGAAAGAAAGAGAAAATTTTGAATTTAGAGGTAGCAATTTTCAGTAAAACCAGCCAATCTTCTAGATTTAAGCTGTTAAATGCAATCACGACAGTCTCCCGAAATTTCAGAAAAAATGTCCGGGACCGTGGCGCTCGGAGTGCACACGGTCCTTTAAACTTTTTTCGAAATTTGCAGGGATGAAAGGTATGATGATTTTAGAGCTAATCTGAAAAAATTGAATGATTTTATAATCTGTAGATAGGCCAAATTAAAGTTGCAATTTCAAAATTGAACCCTACCCAGATTGTCGAAAAATGCAAAATTTGAATTTTGAAAAAGAGAGGGAAACTGAAATTTTGAATTTTATGATTTTAGAGGGAATGTCAAAAGCAACGCAAATTTTGAAATTCAAAAATTGACTCAATTTCACGCAAAATTCAATTTTGAAAGCGGAAATCAAAGTTGTTGTAATTAAGCACTTAATTTCAAAAGTCACAAATTGCAAGAATTTGAATAAAGCACTGAAATTTCGAATGAATGCAAACACACTTTTCATATTTAGGACAGTAAGAACACAATTTTGACACAAAATTTCAATTTCAACAATTTTTGAATGATTAGAAGCCCTAAACCAAGCAATCACAAGGCCAACTTTGACTGTAATTTTGAAAGTGTTATAATTGATAAAATCAGCCAAAATTCTGGATTTTAGCAGGAAAATACAGTAAGATCTTGCTCCCAAAATTTTGGAAAAAATGTCGGGGACGATGGCACTCGGAGTGCACACGATCGTCGCAACTTTTTTCCAAATTTTCAGGGATGAAAGATATTGTGATTTTATTGCGGAATCTCAAGTTACAGCTGATTTGGAGATGTTTTGATTAGTGAAATTGTCGGACAAAGGTTGAATCAAGAGGGTTTCAAAAATTAGGGTTTTGACACTTAACCACTTAATTTTCAAAATTAAAGCACAGATATGAATTGATAATTTGCAATAGGAGGGAAGATCTGAAACAAGCATTAACAATTAAACATGTCACAAGTTCAATTACTAAAAAGAAATTTTAGGGTTTTTATGCAATTAACCTCTAAAATTTGCACAAGATCAAATCAAGGAAGCCAATTTTCAGATCTAATCATGAATAATCAGAAAGGATGTTCACGTCAGGTTCACCAAAATGTAAAGCAGAAAATCGCAATCGAACCCTAGTTGCTCTCCCCTCTTCTAACTCCGAGGAGAGAGAAGGGAGGTTGCTAGGGTTGATGGTTTTCACTTAGAGGAGAGACTTTACATTCAAAAGAGGGGTTGAAACTCACAAGATCCAATCCCACACAATGCAAGATTGGATGCTAAATGCATCTCAAGGGTTAAGAAAGCAAGGCTACCCTCTTTTGTAAAGCATGTGCATAGGAGAATTAAGCTAGGAATGCATAGAAAGTGACAAAGATTCGCTTATAAACTGAGATAGGGATATAGGATGAAGCTGCGGACCTGGAATTAGCAGTAAAATGTCGATACGGCGCTGTCCTGCAAATTTGAGCAAAAGTTGTCGGGACGATGGTGCCCAGCGCCACGGTCCTCCGAAAAATCCGCGAAACGAAGGGGGATCTGTTCGTCTCTGTACAAGGATTCCAGATCTTCAATTTCAGCCGCGTACCTGCAACCTACACACAGAAAAGCGAAGATGATTGGGGGGTTAGGGATTAGGGGTTTGCCTTTAGGTCAAACCCCAGTTTTGGAATTAACCAAGAAATGAGAAATGCTGTAAATGTAAATGTATGTGATGTAAAACAAGTACTAATACCTTGTTGTAAGGATGTTTGTATCCTTATGTGCGAAGGTATAGATGTTGTTTTTTGTTGTATGTAGTATGTTGTATGTAGCATGTAGTAAGTGATCTCCTCTTCAATGGTTGAATCCTTGTCTTGAATGCAACACTTAGCCTTGAATGGAGACTTGGAAGGAATGCTTGAATGCTTGAATGCTTTAGTATAGTTTCCACGCTTTTTACACATCTCCTCTTCATCCAAATGAGAGAGAAAAATGTAGTTTATATACTTGCCAATTAGGGTTAAAAGACTGATTTTCCCGACCTTAGGCCGACCAGGGAAGTTAATTTCCAAATTGCAAACAAAAAGACCCGAGACCCCATAGGAGACCGGGCCCAAAATAGGCCCAGGGACCAGGGCGCTGGGCGCTCTGGTCCCACCTCCCGGGACAGCAGGGTGCAAAGGAGGTTCAGGCCAGGGTGCTAGAAAATGCAGTTTTTGGTGTCGAAAATAGGTTTCGGGGTCTCCATTCAGGTTGCGTGTTGCGTCGCCATCGTGAAGACCGAAATGCAGTCGAAATTGCAAGTGTCACAATTTTAGGACGCTACAATAATATAGCAGAAAAACTAGATAGGTTCTTTGTTACAGGTAGTCTCACTAACTTCCCATATACCTTAGAAGCCTCAATTTTACCTTTCTCAAGATCGGATCATTTCCCAATCCAACTTAGCATTATGGGTGACTTAGGACCAAAAAGATGTCCTTATAAATTTGAGCATATGTGGTTGAAAGATGATAATATCCTTAAGATCCTTGAGGATTAGTGGATTGAGGAAGAGGTTTCCGGGTCAGGGATCTATAAGGTAGTCAATAAACTTAAGATAATTAAGCAGAAGCTCATTATCTGGAAGAAGCATTTTGGTAATATTTTTGACAAGAAAGCCCAAGTGGAAGTCAAGTTAGCAGAGGTAAATGAAGTGGTGATGAGGCATGGGATGGATGAAGCTTTGTTTCTAAGAGAAACAAAACTCCTTGAACAAGAAAATATTCTTGCAAAAAAAGAGGTCTTTTGAAAACAAAAATCAAGGGAGGCGTGGCTAGATAAGGGTGATAAGACCACTAAATTCTTCCATAATAGTGTGAGACATAGGAGAGTCATTAACTTAATTTCTAAGATTAAGATGAGTGATGGCTCTAAGGTGGATGATCCTAAAATCATAGCGAGGGAGGTTGTAGACTTTTTCTCCCTTATTCTCAATTCTGATTGGAGCCCTCTTTGCTTAGACCAAGACAAGTTTATTAAATGTATTCCAAGATTACTCACTAAGGAGCAAACCTATAATCTGACTACTAAATTCTCTTTAGTGGAAGTAGAAGCAACTGTAATGTAGATGAGTCCAGACAAATCCCCTGGTCTGGATGGCTTTCCGACCAGTTTCTTTCAGAAATGTTGGTCCTTCATAGGAGAGGAGGTGACGGTAGCTCTTGAAGGCATGAGGAACTCAGGTAATATCCTCAAAGAAATTAATAACACTTTTCTGGCCCTTATCCTGAAGAAGGAAAAACTTGAGTTCTTTGATGAGTTTAGACCCATTGCCTTGTGCAACACCATCTATAAGCTTTTTACTAAAACTTTAGATAATAGGCTTCAAAAAATCCTTCCTCTTTTGATTAGTGAGGAACAAATGGGTTTTGTTCTTGGTAGGTCCATTTATGATGGGATTATTATAGCTTCGGAGGCTATTCACTCTGTCCAGAAGAATGGAACCCCTAGTATGCTCTTAAAATTAGACATTAGGAAAGCCTACGATAAGGTGGATTGGAGATTCTTGTGCAGATGCTTAGAAGCCTTTGGATTCCCCTCTTCATGGATTAACTTGATATTTGAATGTATCTCAATGCCTAAATTCTTAGTGTTAGTCAATGGAACTCCTGAAGGATTTTTTATCTCTTCTAGGGGTCTAAGAAAAGGAGATCCCTTATCCCCTTTTCTCTTCATCATTATGGCGAAACCATTGGGAAGAGTGATCTCTAAAGCAAGGGAAAGCAGCTAGATTTCAGGAATTAAAATTACTAGCAACCTAGACCCTACCATGCATCAACAATGTGTGGATGATACTATGTTATATGGGCTCGGTGATTTAGGAGAAGCAAAGTATTTTAAGCAGATCCTAGATTCTTACTCTAAGGCTTCTAGACATGAAATCAATCCATCTAAATCTGAAGTCTTCTTTTTTAATACTAAGGTCTACTTACAAAATGACATCTATAGAATTTTGAATTTTAATATGGGAAGGCTCCCCTACAAGTGTCCAGGTCTACCCCTAGATAAGGGTAATGGTTCATCAAATTTGTGGGATTCAGTGATAGATAGGATCAAGAGTAAGGTAGCAACCTAGTAAGGCAAGTGGCTATCCTCTGCAAGAAGAGCCACTATAGTCAAATCGCTTTTGGCTGCAATGCCCATCGATTAGTTATCATGTATTAACCTCCCCCTGTCCAAAAAGGAAATATTGAATAGAAATATTAGGTCTTTCTTTTGGCAAGGGGATGAGGAGAAGAAAAAGATCTCCCTTATGGCCTCAGATAAGATCTGTAGGCCAAAGTCAGAAGGGGGTATCGGGATTAAGAATATTAAGGATCAGAGCAGAGTGCTAGGGGCCAAATTAATCTGGAGAATGTTCAGATCTCCTCATCTCAAGTGGGCTCAAATATTATACCATAAATATCTTTGGGGTAGATACCACACTAGCCTCTTCAGGGACTCTTCTCCCCCGAGAGGCTCACACATTTGGAACTTTATGCTGGAATGTAGGAAAATTATTTTAGACAAATTATCATTGATTTTGGGCAATGGCGAAAAAGCTCTTTTTTGGGCTGATTCTTGGGGAGGTTTCAAAGCCCTTCATGAGAGTGTTAATATGGAGTCATCTAGAGCAGTGCTAGAATCCATATGGGGCAGGTATGTTAAGGATTGCATATCGCCAATTGATGGGGACCTAGCCAAGGGCTGGATTTGGAAATCTCTAGATCATGTTGATATCCCAGTAAGGGAAAAACTGTTGCTCCAATACATCCTCAAAAAGAGGATGGTCACTTTCAACTTGGGGTCAGACACTCTTGTCTGGGATGGATCAAAATCAGGAGAATACACCTCAAAAGATGGTTATAATCTCCTCCTTAGCCAACAGCTTTCCACAACCACTCCTGTCCCCTCAGTTCTATGTTGGGATAAGATGTGTTTGCCAAAGGCAGGATTGTTTTCATGGTTTGCTCTCCATAACAAGATTTTAATGACAGAGATTTAGAAAAATGGGCTTTGAAGGTCCCAACAAATTCCCTTTATGTGAAAAGGTAGAAGAGGACAAGGATCATATCCTCCTCAATTACAATTATGCCTCCAATTGTTGGCTTTGGTAATGTAACAAATTAGGATGGAGCTCAACCTTTCCAAATTCCATTCTTGGAATATTTCAGGCATGGCCCATTCTATATCAGCGCTCCCTCTTTGGAGGGATTTGGAAACTAGCTCCATTTCTAGTTATTTGGGAACTTTGGAAGGAACGTAATAGAAGACTCTTCAAGGATAAAAAAATGGATTGGCTTCAACTTGTGAATAAAATACAAGCCTCAATTATAGAAACCCATAATAGTAGAACTTCTGAATTTCCTAGAAATCTCTCATAGATGACATCCTGGGATGAGAAGATAAGAGACATATGGCTAGGTTTGAAGATCCCTCCCTTTGTAGGAGTTAGCAATTCTAACAAAAAGGAGTTAAGAGAAGCCTGTAAATGTATGGTCCCTAAAAAAGGGTGGGTAAAGCTTAACTTCAATGGAGCTTCTCGTGGGAATCTAAGTCTTGCAAGAATTGGGTGTTGTCTACATGATGGGGCCGGTAGGGAATTGGCTAAGTTAGCCAAACCTATAGGGATTGAATCCAATAATAAAGCAGAGATCTTAGCCTTAGTTGAAGGTCTCCTCTTATGTCAAAATAGGGGTATCAACAAGCTTGCCATTGAAGGAGACTCGGCTATTATTATCAATGGCCTTAGAAAAGGTTCTCTTCATAACTGGAAGTTGAATGCGATATTATCAAGAGCTCTTAGCCTCCTCAAGGAGTTCAAGAAAATGACCATCAATCATATCTGTAGAAAAGGTAACTCCAAGGTGGATGAATTAGCTAATGCAGGAGCTGATGGACAGTTCATAAGTTAAGATAGAACCCTCCTCCTTAAGTATCAGTTGTAAGGTTTGGACTCTTTGGCTTCTGGTCTCAATTATCTTGGCTTTGGGTTCTCCTTGGGGATTTGTCCTTGCTACCCCTTTTAAGAGGTTGATAGTCTCTTCAGTTTAAGATGGTTAAGTCTAGATCATAGGTGGTAGAATGATTTAATCTTGTATCTCATAAAGCCTAAATAGTTATGATGGCTTTTAGAGCTCGTTCCTCTTCTTTATTTGTCTGATTATAATTCAAGGTCTTTGGTACAAATTTTTAGTTCTTATATTCATATATATTCTTTTTATAGAAAGTTATATATATACTCATATGGTCTTTTATATACTTTCTCAGAGCCTTATAAGGTTTTATGTCTATAGGTATATATATGTATATATGGATATGCATATATATAGACATACATACATATATATATGTGTGTGTGTGTGTGGATGTATATGTATTAATACACACATATATATAGTATATACTAATAGGCGTAAAGGATTATGATGCTTTCAGTCATGCAAATTGAGTAATAGTTATATATGTTATTGTATGGATGTATTCGGTAATGATTATCTTTAGATATACTCCATGATTTTAGGGGCAACCAGATGTAGTTTGATATATTTATTAGGACATCTTATTGTCAGCAAAATCCCTCGAGTAGTGCCATCTTGGCAGCACACTTGGGATTGATGATGTGACTTCCCTTGCTATGAAAGCCAGCTAATGCCAAGGAACTCACTCATCTAGCGGCGGCGGTATTTATTACCTTGATTCTAGAGATTACTTAAGTTGCATCATGACCCTTCATCCCCGTTCCTCTGACACTCTTTAGAGATCATATCGGTCCTTCATCGAGAAAGATGAGTTGTATTTCTCGATGCCTTTTAATTCTAGATTATTATAAGTAAAAGCTTGTTTTGAGTTTTTGGTTATATGAGAGTCTTGAAGCTCCTATGGATACTCCACTAAGACTAATAGGGCTCAAGCGGCAAATGGCTTTTGTAGGAGAAATTAAGGAGGAAAGATTGAAAGGCACTCTGGTCTTCCCGAATGCCTTGGTCATCAGGGTGGTCATGAAAATCCTTGGGGAAGAATATATCTTGAATGTAGACCGCACTAGGGCTAATTTAGACATTGATGCTATGTTCTTGGTAGTGGCTATGCATTATGAGAAGGATAGGGATGTGGTAATAAAATTCTGTAAAAAGGTCTTCAAGAAAGAATTGTTGGGAGAACTTGAGCGGGTGATTATCAATATCGACGAGGAGCTTACTATTCTGAATCCTCGTGATTATAAAATTCTCATTTAGATGAACAACCGGGTGCCTAGATTTCCAATCTTGACAATTGAGGATATGGCCGCCTTTGAGGCCTATAATCTGACTAGGCGAAGGAATTTTTTCTTTCTCATGTGGCTTCTGCAAGTTAGGAAACCGGCTTGTAACAGGTGGTTGGCCAACTATCTGGAAGCTGAAAACATTGAAGTGATCCCGGACGACATGGACATCCCTCCCACCACCATCTCTAGCCCAATTAATTCTTCAGCTAGCTCAGGAGAGAAGGTATCAGAGGAGCGGGCAAGGAGATGTTGGGCTAGATAGCTGGGTGTTTGTCTCAGGTTTATCCTATCATCACCTTTTGACTCTTAAGGGTTTATAGTCAAACTTTCATCATATTTCATACTTGTCTTTTAAAAACTTATGGATGCTTAGTTAATATATGCTCTAGCTTTAGTTATGATTTTCTCTCTTTAGTTCACCAGTTCCCCTTTTTCATTCTTCCCTATAAGGTTTTGTCTTTGTATAATTTTATGGATCCTGCTTATGGGTTTAGTTGATTATGTTTGTCATCTTAGCTTCCTAAAGTTCTTTTAGTTATTGGCTAGATATGATGAATCATTGCTCTCTTCTTTTATACTCTTAATTTTATGCTTATATCTATTGTCAGGCTTTTTATTCATAAGCATAGATGTTATTTTCTTCTGAAAAGGGTAGGTTGACAGAATTGGGGAGGACGACCGCTTCTGGTTTCATTTTTCTGAAAGAGATTTGTGAAGTATGGGAAGGATTCTCTTTTGGAATGGGATGTCTTCCCTTTGTCTTCTTTCTTGCTTTCGATGCTTGTCTCTTCTTTTAAGGGGGTCATCATTTTGAAATCTCTCTTTAGTGTTTTAAAATTAGGGGACTGTTTGGAAGGAATTGTCTGATTAAGTCTTCTTGAAAGGTTTTTGTCTTTGATTTTCAAATTCATCAGTTTCTCTATAAGGAGTGAGGTGACTTTTAGATCCTTTTGATGAAAGATTCCCTATCTCCTAGAGTAGTTCTATGGTATTTCTATATTATGGTATAGATGTAGGTAGTGTTTTGGATTTGAATTTATTCTTCAGCTCTTTTCAATTCTAAATCTCTATGGTTGTAGTTGTTGTATTGGTATAGACTTGGCATCATGGATGGGGGTTTATTTATTGGCTAACATTTCTTGAAGTGATTTTTGTAGGGCAGGTCTGAAGGTGTCTTGCAGGTATTATCATGACAAGATTAAGGGTTCAATACCCTATGAGGGAAGTTGACATTAATAATCAAATAGGAAGTTATGTTTCAAGTTGTTGTCAATTTTATTCATGATACGTAATGCTTTTAAAATTTCTAACATCAATCTTGGTTGTAAGGTGTGATAAGGTTCTTTTGTAGAACTATGGAATGGTTTGTTTCAAATCTTGCAAGATAAGAGAAAAAGAATTCAGGATAGAGTTGGTTTTGGGCATCATTAATAGGGAAGGGTCAAATTTTAGCGCATAGGAAATCTTGGACGATTTTTAAGTAATCTTTCAAATAGATTAACCTGGATGTGAATTATCCAGGGATTCATGTATCTTGTACTTTATTATTAGCTCTCTGTAGCATTAGTTTTTTGATCCATTAATGGATCTAGGCTAGACCGAAGGTTTTCTTCCCTTCATTCTTTCCTACTGGTGCCCACACTGAATGGAGTTGTAATTATCATTTTTAAATTAATAAAAAATCTCTGGCTTCAACCTTTTACCGATCAAAAAAAAAAAATACAACCCTAACCCTAACTATAATATAACCAAAATCTTAATTGAATGGTTACCAAACTCTAATGCCAAGCCTAACTTAATTAAACCAAAATCTTAACTAGGGGTTTAACCTTTATGAAATAATTTAAAATATTTGATAAAAATAATTAAAATATAAATTTTTTACATTGCTATTCTTTTAACCTTTTAAAGTTAGACCTTCCCCATTTTTATGGAAGGCCAAGAGTCACAACTTAGAATTCATTTTAGATGTCCCTATTAGGAATTGAACTTGGGTCTCCACAGTGAGAACACCCAGTGTTTTAACCAATTAAGCTCAACCCCTTGGACTATAAAAAACTATTTTAATAGAACTAATTTCTTAAATTTTAATACATCAAAATTTTAAACTTAATTAATATATAATAAAAGAATTCAAACTCAACTAAGAGATAACTAAGATATAAATAGAATTATCTCACCAATATAATAAATTAAAAATTAGTTTTAATAATAAATATTTTTTATATATTATTTTTGAAATATTTGTATATGTATTTTTTTTATTTTTTTTAGTGGTAAGGCTATCTTTTATGGGGTAACTATGTATGTATTTTTTGAATTTAAAAACATTATATTTTTATACTTAAAATGTAGAAACATCAAAATTCTTTGTAAGTCTTTCTAAATTAAAAATTAAAAATTATGCATTATTTTTGAAATATTTGTATAGGATGTAAGTTTCCATTTTTTGAATTTAGAAACTTTATTTTTTTATGTTTAAGATTTATAAATATAGAAATTATTTTTGATCTTTCTAAATTGAAGATTATGATTCTCTCCTTTCTTTTTCTATCAAAATATTGCTTTTATTTTTATTGTTCCTTAAAATTTCTAACAATATCATAAGAAAAAGAAAAAAGTCACCTGTTCCATAACCATTCTAATATACTATTTTTTACAATATTTTACTTGAAATTATATAAATAATGAAATTCATTGAAATAACATTTGTATTCATAACAATTATTATCATTTTCTTCTAAAATTATATTATAAACAAATCTTCATTATTATGTGCTTTTCTTATGAAATTAATTTCCCTTATTTCAAATATTTTATAAATTAAATACCTTTAAACTTTGTTCTAATAAAACAAAGACATTTTAAAGTAGTTTAAACTATCTTTTAACGTCTCTATTTAATAATATAATATTAATTCCTAACCCTAATTGCATTTCAATTTAGAGATACAACCCTGATTCTATTTCATAGCTATGTATAAGAGTTAGAGTTCAATCATGGTTAGGTTAGGGCTCAATCATGGTTAGGTTAGGGTTCAATTTGTAAGTAATGTTTAATTCTAAGCTGATAGTTTAAGTTTAGGGTTAGATTATGGTTAGGATTTAAATCTGGTAAGACTAGAGGTTTAGGGGTAAGGTTAGGCTACAATAAGGATTACTATTGTGGGATAATATAGGGGGTAAGGGTTGGGGTTCAATTAGAATTAGTGTGACGATTAGGGAAATGGTTCAATCAAGAATACAATTAGGGAAAGGGTTGAATCAAGAATAGGGTTAGTATTACAATTCAATTAAGTTTGAATTGGAGTTAAAGTTGGTTTTAATTTCCCCACTTTGCAATAGAATTTAATAGTAATAAAATTAAAATTCAATAGAATAAAAAATAAAAATAAAAATAAAATAAAAATACAAAAGAATATAATTAATATTTCATTAAGTTAATGAATGGTCAAAATACATGGAATTCAAATTTGTGACTCCCTCAAACATGAGATATAAAAGGGAGAAGAGAACCTCATTTGAGAGGGGGATAATTTTGGGAATTAGAAATGCAAATTTGATTTAAATAAGAAGTTCATATCTAATTGTGAAAGTTTGTGTCCCTTTCAAAGGGGAAAAATAATGAATAGTTGCACTATTACATAGGGTGCTAATGGTGGAAAGGGTATGTCTCTTGCTAAAGAGCATGCATGATGAAGAGATGCAACCTCTCCCTCACATTGAGATTAATATAAAAAAAGAAATCAAAAGCATCTAGTGGCATCACCATCAATCATATTAGATCAAAACGATTATTAAGTTATAGGTAAAAATATCTTTGTTCTTGGTGGCATGCATGGGGATGTGTTGAGTGTGTATGCTAAATATATGAAGCTTGATAATGTTCTTATGTAGAATTTAGTAGTAATCTTAATATAGACTGCAATATGTATAACAACCATATTAATTTCATGTACATTCATAGTACATGAAAAACTATTTTATATATAGACCATTCCTTAGTCTTTTGCTAATTCCTATGGAGGATGAGAATGATTGTGTAGAGAAAGGTGGTCTAAATCTTCACAAGTCAGACAATCCCAAGATGGGATAAGGGTGTGTACATCCAAAAATCTTAAGGGATCCTGCTTGTTGATTGGTCTCTAAGTGCAATAACACAGTAATTCTCCCTCCTCAATTTGGGTTAGACAATTAACAAGGATAAGACCATGTTATATAGGGTTTTGGAATTGTATTATTAAGAAGTAAATGCCTACTAATCTAAACATTCCAATTAAGATGTTATGATATTTTAATGATGCATTCAATAATATAGGGGACATCACAATTGGTATCAAAACTTTGATATTGTCATCTTGCAGAATAAACATGAATCAATGAATCATTTTAGTCAATAAGAAGGAATCTAATAATACATGTATTTGTGTGTATGCTCCATGTTTACGTATTTCTCTGTGTATGCTCCATACTTTTATGTGTATGCTTTGTGTTTGGTTCATGCCTAGTATGTTTCCAACATGTTTATTCTATGTGTGTTTCTAAATCCATTTCATAGTGGGAATCATTTTGAACACTCCATGATCATTGCTTGAGGACAAGAAATCTTGAGTGAGGCATATTGTAATGTCCCCACTTTGAAACAAAATCTAATAGTAAATAATAGTAAGAAAATTAAAATTCAAAATAATAATTAAAAAAAGTTAAATTAAAATACAAAAGAATGTAATTAAATATAATTAATATTGAATTAAGTTAACATGAATAGTCAAAATACATGGAATGAAAAGTTGTGACTCCCTCAAACATGAGATATAAAATGGAGAGAGAACATTATATAAGAGGGGGATAATTTTGGGAATCAAAAGTGCAGATGTAATTTAAATATGAAGTGAAGATTTGATTGTGAAAGGTTGTGTCCCTTTAAAAGGGAAAAAATGATGAAGATTTGCACTCTTTCAAAGGATTCTAATGGTGGAAAGGGTATGTCTCTTTCCAAATGGCATGTACATGAATGAAGAGATGTGACCTCTTCCTCATATTGAGATATATAAAGGAAAGGAATCAAAAGCATCAAATGACATCATCATCAATTGTATCAAATCAAAATTGTTATTAAGTTGCAAGAAGTAACATCTTTGTTCTTGGTGGTATGCATGGGGATATGCTAAATATGTATGCTTAATATATGAAGCCTGATAATGCTCTTATGTAGAATATAATAGTAATGTGAATATATATTTCAATTTGTATGACAATCAATTTCATATATATTCATAGTACATGAAAAACTATTATATATATAGCCCATTCCTTAGTCTTTTGCTAATGCCTATGGAGGATGGGAATGAATGTGTAGGGAAAAGAAATCTAAATCCTCACAAGTTAGGCAATCCCAAGATGGGGTAAGGATACATATATCAAAAACCTTGAGGGAGTAGTCCTAAGATGGGCTAAGGGCCTTGCATCCCAAAACCTTGAGGGATCGTTCTTGTTGATTGGCTTGTAAGCATCCTAGTACAATAATTTTCCCTCCTCAATTTGGGTTAGAGAAGTAACAAGAATAAGACCTTGTTATATAGGGTTTTAGAATTATATTATTAAAAAGTAAATGCCTACTAATCTAAACATTTAAATTAAGATGTTATCATATTTAATGATGCATTCTATAATATATGGGACATCACATTAGTGTTGGGATCTAAATATGGATAGGGTTCAATTTAGGATGTTCAATAATGGTTAGAATAGGGTTATGTAGATACATAAAGTCCTTCTAAGAATCATAATTCCTCTATTAATTAAATATATTTTATTGTTTATTTAATTAATTTATTAATCTATTTCCTCTATTAATTCATTAATTTTACATATTCATCTATCCATTCATTAAATCCTTTCATAAATTCATTTTAATAATAAATTTCTAATCTCTACCATTTCCAAAATTCATCTTATTAATATCCTTCAACCATTGCCAAGAACATCTACGCAACAAATGCGGTACAAACAATACTTTACCTCCATACCATTCCAATAATCTCACATTCTTCCCCAAACTTGGATCCACCCATGCACATGCCTATAAATACATTTCTCCTCTCTAGTCTAAGTATTTCTTGCTTCCTGAAATTGGGATGTCATAATGTCATTTTAAAATGGTTGGGCTTTAAGGGTTCAAGATTTTGTTTTTTCGTATCCCTCATCATTAGGTTCAAGTTGTAGGTAGGGTTTAATTCTAGGGTTAGAGTCAATCTTAGGGTTAGGTTTCAATTATTGTAAGGTTAGGTTTAGGGTATTAAGGTTACACTACAATTAATATTACTATTGTAGGATAACACATTCATAACACCTATTACCGTTTTCTTATAAAATATTAAAAATAATCTTCATTATTATGAACTTTTCTTGTGATTTTTTTCCCTTATTTCAATATTTTTATGAAATAAATAACTTTACACTTTTTTCTAATAAAATAAAGACATTTAAAATAACATAAATTTTATTTTTACTAAAATAATCTTATTAGTATAAATTTAAATTATGGACGTGTAAAACAATTTTAAAAAATTTATAATTAATTTTATCTTACTTGTAACCTTTATTCTAAACCTAACCTTAATTAAAATTAAATCCTAACCAGAGTTCTAATACAACCCTAACCCTAACTATAATATATCCAAAATCTTAATTGAATGGTTACCAAACTCTAATGCCAAGCCTAACTTAATTAAACCAAAATCTTAAGTAGGGGTTTGACCTTTATGAAATAATTAAAAATATTTGATTAAAAATAATAAAATTATTTAAATAATAATTAAAATATAAATTTTTTACATTACCATTCTTTTAACTTTTTAAAGTTTTTCGAATTTACTCAAAAATTTCTAAAAAATTATTTTAATAGAATTAATTTCTTAAATTTTAATACATCAAAATGTTAAACTTAATTAATATATAATAATAGAATTCAAACTCAACTAAGAGATGACTAAGATATAAATAGAACTATCTCACCAATATAATAAATTAAAAATTAGTTTTAATAATAAATATTTTTTATATATTAGTTTTGAAATATTTGTGTATGTATTTTTTGATTTTGATTTTTTTTAATGGTAAGTGCTATCTTTTATGGGGATCGCTCTCTATGTATTTTTTGAATTTAAAAACATTATAATTTTATAATTAAAATATAGAAACATCAACAAAAAAAATTAAGTCTTTCTAAATTAAAAATTATAGATTATTTTTGAAATATTTGTATATTCCAAACGGATATTGGCTCTGCGTTTTCTCGCGCTGCATCCTTGAATGAACTCTGCATCCGACTAAGCATTGCAACGTGGCGACCGCATCAACTAGGGCTCCTCTACCGATGTCACAGGTGTGCACGTTCCATTCTCCTTTTGTTTTTTTAAAAATATAAGATGTCTGGCCCGCCTTTATTACCCTCTGCAGAAGACGTTACTTCTGCCAAAACGCCCATTAATGCCTCTGTTGCATCCCCTGCATCTAAACCGATTAACAGCAAAAATGATAATCACAATGTTTTTTCATCATCAAAAACCTTCTCTGAAGCGGTGGCCAACACCACTGTCGCTGCTTCGGCTAAATTTTGTATATCGCATCAGCAAGATGAGGCCGAGCCAGGTAAGGGCTCTGTGAACACCTTGAAACCTTTTTCCATTTCGCCTAATCCTGAAATGCTAGGTGAAATTGTAAGGGAAAAAAATAGATTAAGAAATTTTGCCATTTTCTTTGCTACTGTTGATATAGAAAGATGCCCTGCTAGGATATTTCTTGATGATTGGTTTTACAATTATTGGAATCTCAAGCTAGGGCATAGCATATCTTTCTGTAGGCAGGTGTAGAAGGGGTTGTTTGTTATCTTCTTTAAAACTACGGAAGCGCAGGAAGCTGTTCTCAAACGGCAGTATTGGAATGTGGGTAATACTACCTTTCGCGCATTAGCATGGACTCCGGAAGCTATCCATGAAGAGGTGCTTGCTCTGTCGACACCAAGATGGATCATTGTTAAAAATATGCCCCCATATCTTTGGCGTTTCATTACCCAACTCCTGGAACCACTTGGTAAGGTAATTAGATTTGATGATTCTACTCGGTTGGTTCCTCACATGGACGCTAGGGCTTTAGTTTCGATTAAACCTGGTATAGAAATCCCTTCGGCCCTCGAGATCAACATTCTTGGAGAGGTTATCTCATGTCCGCTGGAAATCCTTGGGGGTCTGAATGCTTGTTTTTTGTGTAAAAAGGAAGGACATCTTCGCCGAGAATGCCCCATTATCAATAAAAAAAAATGGGGCTAATCCTAATCCTAAACCTGTTGATTTAGCAACTATGAAAAACCCTGTCCCTCCTGCTAATACCGTTGTGGTATCTCCAGTGCTATCTCCCACACCTGTTACGCTCATGAATGATCAAGCCTCTACCAAAATGGCCGAACCCACTATAGATGTTAATATGACAAATGGGTTTCAAGAAGTCCAAAGGAAATCAGACAAAAAAAGAAGAAGGAAAATTGAAAACCCAGAAGCTCAAGGTAATAAAACTAACAAAGCTAACATTCCACCTGTGACTCCTACGACCTATGTTCCTCCCACACCAGTTAATATTAATCCTACCTCCACTAAAACTAAGACCTTCAAAGAAATTGATGAAGGATATTTTCTGGAAATAGTTCCAGCAAATAAAAGTAACAAGATAACTATTCCTACCGAGCCTACAAAAGACCAAAATATCTCTACTCTGTCGCTTAGACCTGAAAGTGGGAATGTTTGCTCTAAGATTTCTGAAGCGGAAGCGGATGACTTAGAATGGCAGAAAGATTTCCCCAGATCTAAGAGACGGGGTAGACCTCCGGGGTCAAAAAACAAAAGTCCTGGCGGGTGCGGGACTGAAGAATTATCCTCTCAAAGCATTTCTAACAGGATAGAAGGGTCCATGGAACTTATTTGCATTCCCACTGACAACAATCTAGAATGAATTTTATCTCATGGAATGTTAGGGGTCTTGAATCCCCGGATAGGAAATATATTGCTAAGCGTTTTTTAGACACTATTAAGAACAAAGATTTCATTATGTTACAAGAACTCAAAGCTGTTGATTTTATGTTAGATTGTAGTCTTGACATTATCTGGAAAGACTCCATAAAAATCTGTACTGCTCACTCAAAAGGTAGGGGTGGTACTGCGCTGCTTATCAATCCGAAATGGACCAAGTACATTATGGATAAAGGTCGATCTCCATGCAATAGTTCTATGTGGGCATCTTTCTGTCTCAATAATGTTTCCTTTGGAATATGCTCTGTTTATGCCCCTAATGACCCTATGGAGAGGGCTGACCTTTGGCTTTGGTTAACCTCCCTTCCAGACATCCCATGGATTTTGGGAGGAGACTTCAACATGATTGAATCTCAAATTGATAAATCGGGTGGCAGACCCTTTAGCTGGAAGCCGGCTGAGATTGACCATTGGAATAATATGATCCAATATAAAAAACTTTTTGATCCTATTAAAAACAATGTCAATATTTCTCCTAATCTTAGATACACCTGGTGTAACTTTCAGCAAGGCTCTTCTCGTATATATGCTAGACTTGATAGATTCTATGCTCATTCGAATAGCTTTTCCTTTATCCTTGATAAATTTGGCAATGCTGTTTTGGTTCATCCTACGGCCCTCTCGGATCATCATCCCATATCTGCCTGTATCAAACTCACATGTATTCCTCAAGCCCCTCGGAATGGTAACTCTAGGTATATCCTCAATACTTCCTTGCTGGAAGATGATGACATCTTGATTGCTATCCAACTCATTAGTTCGGTCAATAAGAATGGATACCCGTCCCTTTCATGCTGTGATAGATGGCAAAAAAATATGCTTGCTTGGAAAACCCTGCTTCAAACAATTGGACAAAAAGAGGCCAAGAATTATAGATTGGCTGAGAGAAATCTCGCTGATAAGCTTAAAACTGTTGAAACTCTTCTGCAGAGTGACCCTTCCAATCATAACTTAGTCACTATTGTTTCGGCCGCTAGGGACAACCTTCGCTTGCATCAACAAAAACTTGTCAATGGTGCCAAGCTTAGATGCAGGACACATTGGATACAAAATGGTGATAAAGGCTCCAAATACTTTTTTAACTATCTTAAGCAAAAACATATTAATGAAAATATTACTAGCATTTATGTTGATAATAAGGAGTTAGTTGATCCTAATGACATTAAGAAAGCTTTTGCTAACTATTACTGTACTCTGTTTACTTCCGAGGATAACAGAGAATCCTCTGCTCTCAGGAACACAATTAGTTCCATTATCCCCAAAAAATTAACGCAGACCGATTCGGACACTCTGGGGCAAAGTATAACTCAACAGGAAATTATTAATGCTATCTCTTCTCTTAAGAAAGATAAAACTCCTGGTCCTGACGGGATCCCGACTGAGTTTTATCAAGCTAATATTGGATGGATAAGCTCGGATCTCCTTGACCTTTATAATGAAGCCTTTAATAAAGGGTCTTTGGGCAGTATTATCAACAGAGGTATTATCAAGCTTATCCCTAAAGAGGGAGACAAAACAAATATAAAAAATTGGAGACCAATTACCTTATTGAATGTCTCATATAAAATTCTTGCCAAAGTTTTAGCTCGCAGATTGGAAAGCATCTTGCCTAAATTTGTTGGATCCACTCAAACTGGATTTATTAAAGGTAGATATATCTTGGAAAACCTCATAACCAGCTGGGAAGCAATGAACTGGGCTAAGTCTTCCAATCAGAACGTTGCTATATTTCTCTTAGACTTTGAGAAAGCATATGATAGAATTGAATGGAATTTTATCGATATTATGCTCAAGGCCTTTGGATTCCCTAACATCTTCTGTAACTACATAAAGATCCTTCTTAAAGATGCTATGGCTCAAGTTGAAATTAATGGATCCTTATCTGATCCCTTTCCTCTGACCCGATCTATTAGACAGGGATGTCCTCTTGCCCCTGCTCTATTTGTCATTGCTTCTGAAGCTTTATCCTATATTCTTACTGATAATACTATATCCCCAGCTGTCAAAGGCATCACCTTACCTAACAATGAAGAGTTGAACATCTGCCAATTCGCTGATGATACTAGCTTATTTGTTAAAATGGAAGATATTAACTTTAGTTATCTTACCAAAAAGCTTGACCTTTTCTGCAAGATTTCGGGTGCTAGACTCTCTCAAGGCAAATGCATTTGTCTTGGCTGGAACGAGCAACCTCCGGGTTGGTTTTTGAACTATGGATTCCAATGGGGGGGGCCCAACAATATTGTCAAATACCTGGGTATCCCTTTCGTTGTTGATCCTTCTATTAAGGATATGTGGATCTGGGTTAAGTCCAAGATCACCAAAAAGATTAATAACTGGTACAACCGATCCTTGTCTCTTGCTGGAAGACTTCAAGTTTGCCAAAAAATATTATCTTCATACAACATATACTACGCTTCAGCTTGGATGTTTAACAACTGCCAAATATTGGAAATCCAGAAGACCATAAGGAGCTTCCTTTGGTCTGACGGTAAAGGTAACAAAAAGCATCACGCCGTTAATTGGGATTGGTGCAGTACTGATAAAAAATATGGTGGGCTAGGCCTGAAAGACCTCAGGCTCCAAGGTATAGCTCTTGCCACCAAATGGGTCTCTCACTGTGTTGAAGGAGATGAACCTTGGAAAGTACTTGTCAGAAACAATATTTTGAGGGGCTACCCAAAAAAGGCTAAATCATGGAAAGAGCTACCATTTGCTGATATATTATTTGGCAAATTACCAACATATGTTCATGGATCTCCTGTCTTTAAAACCATATGGAAAGCTTGGGAGTCCTCGAGACACTGTATTTCTGATAATTCCTTTCACTCAGACAGCCTTCTTCATGGTGAGAGGTCCATATGGTGGAATCTGTATCGCCAAGGGAAGCCTCTTGCCCTGACTCAAGGCTGCTCGGCTAAATTCTGGAATAAATTAGGAATCTCCACCTTCATTGATTTATTTGAGAATGACTGCTTGATCAGTTTGGAAGAGTTAAAAAATAAATACAATCTGTCGGCCGCTCATAAAAAAACTTACTTCATGATATCTAGAGCTTGCTCAAATATCCCCTCCAGATGTTTCATTGACTCACACAGATACAGCAATAGCAAATGGACGGATGGCACCCTACTATATAAAATCAAAGCTAAAAATGTATATAATTCTTTGAATAATAACCAAGATATTATAAAGCATGTGAATAACTTGTGGTATACTGATCTGGAGATGAAGGATTGGAATAAAAATTTTAATAGAATCTGGAAATCCTCTATTGATCCCAAGATCAGATGTTTTAAATGGCTTATGATGCTTAATAGGCTCCCCATCAACAGGTACTTGATGCCTAATGATCTCTGTTATCTTTGTAATAAACCTGAATCATGTAGACACATATTCTTTGAATGTAAATTTGCAAAGAAGATTTGGGCCTTATGTGGAATAACATACCCTAAATTCATTGATATTTTTGAAATAGCTACGGGCTATATACATGGTCTTAAAAATGATTCTAATATGTTATGGTTCATTATCTCCTCTAACATTTTATGGTAGCTTTGGAAATGTAGAAACGAAGAAAGGTTTCAAGGTGTGCATAGATCTCTTACTGAGTTGTTCTTAAAACTCACCCTTCTTAAAATTTCCTCGCAGGTTTGTATCACAATGATGATCGAGAAGGAAAAACTTATCAGATTCCTCAAAATGGGACACTCCACAATGTTCGTGCACATGAACAACTTGGCTCTCTTCAACAAAACGGTGAAAAAATTACACAAGGAGATAACCAAAAACAAAAATGCAACTGATGATCAGATAAAAAAGATTGCTCAAATCCAAGCCAATAAAAGCATAGCTTGGATGGAAGGGCCTCTTGGATGGACTGCGTGGGTGGAACAGTTTGAAGATTTACTTTATTAATCTCTTTCAATTTTCTGCTCTTTTGTAAATATTGGTTCCGTATGTAATGTAACTTATATACTCAGTTTTTTTGGTTGTGACACTCTCTCCGTGTGAGGCTTGCCTCCGGAGCTGATCTCTTCTTGGGACTTCTTCGGGTTGTTTCTTCTCTTTTTGATTACTCTATTTTTAATATAAAAAAATATTTGTATAGGATGTAAGTTTGATTTTTTGAGTTTATAAACATTATATTTTTTATGTTTAAGATTTATAAATATAGAAATTGTTTTTGATCTTCCTAAATTGAAGCTTATAGAAAAAAGTAACATGTTCTACAACCATTCTAATATACTATTTTTTACAATATTTTACTTGAAATTATATAAATTATGAAGTTCAATGAAATAACATTTGTATTCATAACAATTATTATCATTTTCTTCTAAAATTATATTATAAACAAATCTTCACTATTGTGTGCTTTGCTTTTCTTATGAAATTTATTTCCCTTATTTCAATTATTTTGTAAAATAAATACCCTTAAACTTTGTCGAGATTTTAAAGTAGTTTAAACTTTCTTGTAACGTCTCTATTTTATAATATAATATAATTCCTAACCCTAATTGCATTTCAGTTTAGAGATACAACCCTGATTCTATTTCATAGCTATGTATAAGAGTTAGAGTTTATATAAGAATATCTTAATTTAATAGAAAACGGTTAGAATGAAATATAACACAACTGAAAATATTTTTTCAATCTTTACTTTTTGTAATCTATATCAAAATCGTTGGATCCGTATCAAAATCCACGACTCTGTAATAACATTTTGTATCTCTAGTATGGTGAATTTGTATAAAAAACTGTTAAAGTCCAAAATAATATTTTTTCTCTTTGATTTGATGCATCCATCCAAATTGGCAAATCCGTTATGTTTTTCAATGGATCCGTTCACCTTATAGAGAGAAGGAAATGCCTAAAATATATTAACCTGTATTTCATTTAAAGACTATTGTATCGTTAAGGAGATGAAATGGGAGGACTTTTTGAATTCCAAACTTTTTTATTTATTTAAATTCAATAGGTTCCTGCTGTGATTGTAACTACTAATTCTTCTTTGTCTATGACTTTATTAGTTGCCAACTCATATTATAAGACATTCAAGTGACTATCAAATTTATTCAAAAAGATAAATGTTTATTAATGATTTTTTTTAATAAAAAATGATTATCAAATATACTCAAATATGCCTTTCTGGTTAATAAAATTGAAAAAAAAAACCTTGCAAGACTCTAGAAGCGTCTAGCCACTTTGGAGTAGAAGTGGGGGATTTCATCACTAGACTTCCTAAACTCAAAGGTTAGCGTGACATTTATGTGTTTGTGGATAGGCTCATCAAGTATGCACAATTTTTGCTATTTCTTTAGATTTTAAGACACCACAAGTTGTTGCCCTATTTTTCAAGGATGTGTTTAGGTTTCATCAGCTACCTCAAAATATTGTGAATTAAAGAGATAGTCAATTATTGAGCTTGTTTTAGAAAGAACTCTTTTATTTGGGAGAAATAAATATCACATCCAACACCAGTTATGACCCCAAAATGGATCATTGGATTGAGATAGTAAATGAATAAGTGAAAAGTTATTTGAGGAATTATGTTGTTGGCTTTTGGAAGGAATGCATCAAATGGCTCCATATATGAGAGAATTGTTATAATGCATGTGTTTATTAGAATGACATTCTTCATGGCCTTATATGGGTATGAAGCCTAAACTAGTGTTGACATTGTTTTATCTAATATCAAGGTCATGTGAGTAAGTGATTTGATCAAGAAAAAACAAGAAATCTTGAAGCCGCTCAAGTAAAATCTCTAATAAGAGTATAATATACAAAAACATATGTAGACTATCACAAGATAGAGAGAGAATTTATGGTCATAGATGAAGAACACAAACTAATTTGAATTCTTAAAATTATTATGGATGCAAGGGACATGAAGCTAAGAGATGCATACATGATCAAGTACTTGGTTTGATAGACGAATCTTGTTACAAAGGACATAACCTAGTAAGGGATATTGTTTGTAGGATCCAAATTTTAAAATTTCTTGATGAAAATCAATTGTTAGTAGGGTGCTCTTGCCATGTCCCCTTTTTGGAATAATTTATGTTATGACTTAGAATATCTATTTCATATTCCCACATCTGTCCTAATCTAATTTTATGTACACGCTCTTTAATTTCACTCCCCTTATGTCAATTTAATGTCTTTAGAGTCTCTATATTTGAATGCATATCCAACATTCAAGTGTTTATCAATCATTAAAATTTTGGAGTTTCTCATCTAGGCATACTTTTCTATTAAGTCCAATTTTCCTTAGTTTTTGTTAGACTTTCAAACTTATCCATCATTGCATGCCTTTCTTCCCAAATCTTCCTATTCCATTATTCTTGTTGGATGATCTAGCTTCCCCATACATGTATACCATTCAATCCATTCCATGGTATAGGGGTATTCACTAGTAGCTATGTAAATAAAGAACCAACCCACTTCCAATTACCATTGCATAAAAGGGGGATGAAATCAATAGAACCAATCTTGATTATTTGAAAAGAGCTAAACATTGATTGACTTATATTCCCTCTTTGATTGAGTTTAAAATGAACTATAAAATGGTGTAAATTGAATGCAAGATCTAGGACTAAAAATGTGAAATTGACAAGAATCAACATGCACATGTAGTTTCAGATCAAATATGTAGACACAATGTACATATTTAGAAACAAGAAGCATAGAGGAACATGTGTTTGAAATTTGGACTTGGAAATGTCGCACAATGTTGTTTGAGGAAATATTGTCTAGGATTTCAAATGTAGACAATAGGTGCCTTTTCAGAATCACAATGTTGCTTTGAGTGTTTCCCTGAAGTTTCACTAGAAAAGTGTCAGACAATGTTGCTTGGGGTGACCTTGTCCTCCAATTTTGGTCTCCGCAAAAGCTAGATTTATGTGTCTCCATCTACTCTTCCTAAATTTGTATCTTTTGTCTCTAGATCATTTCACCTGCACATAGAAAGGAGGAAAATGGTTTTGTTGATAGGGGTTTGCCTAGGTCAAACCCTGGGTTTGGAATTAACCCTATAATTGAATTAAAATTGAAAGGAAATCTCTGAAGTAAAATGTTGAATGTTATACCTCAAGCTTGTTGAAGTTGATTATGGTTGATAAAGTAATGATCTTTGAAAGTGATCACGAGTGTTGATTCAATAACATGATGTAACATAATCGATAAATACATTCTTGCATAAAGAGTGTTGTAACATGTCACTCCATAATGCTTAGATCTAAATAATTTTTTAAGGATATGGTGGGATGAAATTTCATCTTGATGCTTGATGGATGCGAGTTGATTATAATGAATGTAGTGGATATTCATGGATGATGATGATAATGAATGAAAATAATGCTCTTATATAGGTTTCTCAAGGTATTTTATAAACTAGGTTGATCTCCAATGGTCATATTGAGGAATTAGGATTAAGAATCAACTGGTGAGAATCGAACACCAACATATTCAAATTTGGGTCCAATTTTCAGGTACAAGGATGCCCCAAATATCCTTGTCTAAGACAAGAAAATCTAAACCCCCTTTTCTACCCAAAAACGGGGCAAATAAGTTGTGGATAAAGTGCACTCAACCCAAGGATGGAGATTTAGATCACAATGCAAACATATGACATCAGTTTTGTAGTACAAAGGCTAGAAATAGGCTTGGATAAGAGCTGAGAAAATATGCTAAGACAAGGGCACAAAAAAGTAGTGTAAAATTGTACAAGTTTACAATTTACAATGCTACAGGATGCATGTTCCAACATTCTAAGTGTTTATCAAACATCAAAATTTTGGAGTTCCTCATCTAGGCATACTTTTCTATCTAAGTCCAATTTTCCTTGGTTTTTGTCAGGCTTCCAAACTTCTCCATCTTTACAAGCCTTTCCTCCCAATTCTTCCCTTTCCAATATTCTTGTTGGAGAATCAAGATTCCCCATACATGTATACAATTCAATACATTCTATACTATTGTTCTATATTTTGTCGAGAGCTTGGATTTCTCCATCTTGTCATTCCTTGCTGCCTAACCCCACTTCTTCTCAAGCCTTTTTAAAAGATTCAAAATTCCTCTCACCAATATACTTCACCTCTAAACGTGAATTCATAATTTGTGGTATAATTCTTAAGGTAACTTTGACACTATTTCTATTTTTGTCTACCTCAATTATCTCTAGAGATGACACGAAGTTCCATTATTGTAGGGATTTGATGTTGTAGAATGTATAAAGGGTTTCCATCTATTATTCAATATTTACAATGTAGGTCCATGTGTACCTCTAATAGAAAAAATAGAAACATAACCTTTTTTGTCATCAATGTGGTGGTTAGGGTTTCAAAACCTATGTAGCCCCACAATATTATTCTAGAGGATATTTTTAAGTTACAAGAATCCATTCCTCATTCCTTTTGAGTATATATTTATGTAAATGGGTATGATTCTGAATGTGATCCAAGGGAAAATGATGATTATTAGGTAAGGGCATCCCTATCAAAGTGCCAATAATATATTTATGGACTTTAATGTAGGTTTCAACATTATTTCTTAGGTATCTAGAGTCCTAAGTCTTCATGAAAAAAAAATGAATACGCACAAAAATCCTAATATAAAAAATATTATAAACCATTTGTGCTTGAATGATCAAATTTGAAGATGAAATCCCTCGTGTTTATAAAAAAGTCAAAAGATGAGAACCCATTGATCCCATGCATCAAAGAATGAAATTACTTCGATTGAAGAATGGTTTCACTTAGAGCTCACATTTGGGCTTACTTAGTGCTAGATCTTCAAATACATCAATTTTGTTCAAGTTGTAGGCTATTGTGATTGTAATACCATATTACTAATTCATTATTACTGTTATAGCATCCTTTATCATGTATCACACACTCAACTATTATAGTAGAAGCTCTATAATTTATTTTACATTTATGAATATAATTTGAATCTAGGGTACCAATGGATCAAAAAATAGTGAAAAAATATGGGTTTATATATATTTGGGTGAAGTGATTAGATCTCCAACATATTAATTTTTTATTTAACTTTCTAGTTTATGATATTATGATTTTCATGTTAAATTATGCAAATGTGGTGATGAATTTCTAAGTTTGTGCTAGATTTAAGTTCAATATTTAAATATAAATTTATTCATAATAATTCAAAAAAGTGATGTTAGACTTAAGCTTTTATAAGTTTTGGTTGGAAATATCGGATTTCCAAATTACTTATCATAATCATTTTTCCTAGGAAAATACACTAGAGAACATTCATAGCATACCCCCTTCTTGACCAACAATATTTAAAGGTGAATTTATTAATGATGGAGATGAATATTTATATTCCATTACCATGGATGGGTGGATTGGTCTTTGAAATCAACCACTCATTAATATTAATAATAAATATCTCATTAGTCCGTACTTTATAAGAGCTATTGATTTTTTTAGAAACGTTATGGATGTCGATTACTTGCATCTCTCAAAAGGATCCCTTTACACTTGTTTCAAGATATTTATTTTGCAACTATCTTTTCCTTGCTTAAAAGAGTCATGGACCCTCTTTTGAGCTTGAATTGTAAGTACATTGTTGCTCAAAGAATATCTCCTTGGTGATGAAGGTGTTTATCCTTGTTAGCTTTACTTTCTACCTTAAAACATCAACATGGAGGTATGTGGAAATCCTAAGGGGAAGCATATGTGTGGCCTCCTCGATCCTTTTCTCGGTGATACTATAACACCCATTTTATAGTTGCATTTGTATATTTCCTTACAAATAGCAAGCTTTGTTCGGTTATCCTTGTTCAATTTGAAGATTTCCTTAAAAAAAAATGGGCTTTGTTTGGTTATCCTTGTTCAATTTATAGATTTCCTTACAAAAATTGGGTTTTATCTGGTTATCCTTGTTTAACTTGTGGATTCCCTTACAAATTATGGGCTTTGTTATGTTATCCTTGTTCAATTTGTGCTTCCTTGTCTGGGTGTTGCTGCAACACCCATCTTGCAGTTGTGTTTGTGGAATTCCTTACAAACAGTGAGCTTTGTTGGGTTAACCTTGTCTCTGTGTCACTATAGCACTTATTTTTGTAGTTGATTGCCTTGCAAACATCGATATTTGTTTGGAAATCCCTCCTTTTTTAGGATGATTCAACTATCATAGCACACCTTGCTAGACCTTTTATCTCTCCTTTCCTTTTTCACATGGATCACACAACATAACACAACTTGTTGGCTAGTAGGATTCATGCTTTCATGGATCACCTAGCATAACTCAACTTTCTAGCCTATGGAATCCATGTTCCCTCTTTTCATGGATCACCTAGCATAACACAACTTGCTAGCCAATGAAATCCATGTTTCCTTTCTCTCTCTCCCATTAACCCATAACATAACACTCCTTGCTAGTTGTTGGATCATGGTTTCTTGTCTCATCAATTGATGTATGCTCTTACTCTTTTCATAAGACTGTGTGTTCTTGCAATAAAATTTTGAGAATGATATTAATGCTTGAAAAAAAATTGGATTATTGAGGTCCCTTCAACTAGTTGACTTGGAGCCTTTGTTTTTAGTACTAACCCTTTTTGTGTGTCTTTTATTCTCTTTGTTTGTCTTTTCTTTGTTTTTTTCATATCAAAGAAGGTGATGTCCTTTGATCCCTTTCAAGACAGAAAAAGATATTGGTATATGTATTAAATGGGCTAAAAGGTGATCCATGTAATAAGTCAAAGGGCATCATATAATTGCATGAGATCACAAAGAGACTAGACTACTAAGGAATCTATACTTAGAAAATGAAGTAGGAATATATATCCTTGAAGACCAATTCAATGTTGAATGAATGATTCATTGATTACGAGAAGAAATTATGTCTATCTCGATCAAACTCATAACTTAAGGTTAATATTTTCAAATTACTTTGTTGAAAAAGTGACATGTCATTTATTGTAACCAAATTTATTATTTAGGCTTAATTTCTATGAAAGTTAGGTAAATCCTAACTAATTTCTAAAACGTAATTACTAAAAGTAATGACCAAGGTAGTTATTAGAAGTGATCAATTAGGTAGTTATGTTGAGTGGTTATCCTAGGTGGTTATGCTAAGTGGTTACAAAGTAATTATCCTCTAAAGCCTATAAATACAAGGCTTTTTTTAATGTAAGGGGGAGTTTTGGGAAGGGAAATGCTAGAGAAATTTATAGAAAGACTTTGAAGAACTTTTTATTCTATGTATAGAAAGATTTTAGAATTGTATAATTTCAAAAAATAATGAATAATGAATCTTAGTTCGTGTCTTCCACAATGTATTTATTTGTTATCTTTGCCAATTCCTCATATGCTAAACTGGTATTTGTTTTATGCATTTGTGTGAAATATTGATAATTTGTGTAGTTGGTGTATTGATACACAAATGGGCTTTAGTATGTTAGTTTGAATGTGTTGAAATATCATATCTCTTCATATGTCAATATTTTTCATTCTTCTTTCATCATCATTGTATATCTAAATCACATTTTGTGTTAAAACCCCCTTTGTATTGATTATCAATTGTGGAATCTCAATTGATTTTCGTAGGTATATTGTTAAGTTTTGTTATTAATCTTTCATTAGCTTTTTTCTTCTCCTTTTGAACTTTCAAGTTAAAATTACACAAAAAATACCAAATACCCTCATCATACGAGGGAGTTTCCTCTCTTAGACACAAAGGAAGATCAGTGTTCTATAATGATCTCTCCAACTTTTGGAACATTTGTCACTGCTCTTCTTGAAAACAAGGTCAGTTTGTAGAAGAAATTGCAATGACAAATTTGTTTGCCAATGGACTCCAAGGAATAACTAGAAAACATGTCCTCTAGGTATCTATATGACTCTATCTCCATTCTCACCTCTTGATACCATGTATCACTGGGAAGTGCCTCAAGAATTTGATCCCATAAATTGATACCAAGGATCAAAATAAAAATATCATATGTCCTCTTGCTCAAGGAATTTGTGACATAATTCTCATTCCATTTTATGTACTAAACATAAAAGTCATACTCATAAAAAATCCATCCAAGCAAGCTATTTAGAATTTAGGTTTGGTTGAGTAAATATATACTATAAAATATGATAGTTGGTATGAAGATCAAAATGATGACCCACAAGAAAATGCCTCCATCAAACAAGCATGTGGATAATATTTAATAACTCCAAATCCTTGAGCTTATGTGACTTATATGCAATCAATCAACCCTCTTACATGGGAACCAACCCCAAACCATCAAATCATGCATCAATGAAAACAACCAAATTTGATGTGTGTATGTATGTATGTATGGATATACATGCGTGTGTGTGTGTGTGTGTGCATGTATGAATATACATGATATATTTATATGTATGTAAAGTATTATGCATATTCATATGCATGCACACACACACACACACACACACACACACACACACACACACACACACACACACACACACACACACACACACACACACACACACACACACACACACACACACATATACACACCTATGTGTGTGTGTGTGTAATTTAGGGGTGTTTCATTTACCTTCTCAAGCTACCCTAGGAATGAAAAAGTATCACAAATTTATCAATTGTTATTCCCTTGGAAGAACCCCTAAGGGAACCTCTTTACCATAGTGTTTTCACAAAATTTTGCACCCTTGTTGTTCACACAAATGTTCAACAACCTTGTGAAACATGGAAACAACCTCCAAGTGTGGGATATTGCATAGGTGAGGATGAATCTATGAAGAAGGTTGACTTCCTTTTCAATTATAGTGCAGTGTTGAACCTACTCAACACTTGTAAAACTTACTCCTAAACATATTGTAATCACTTGTAGAGGAAAAGGGAGAAAGAATGCAGAATGTAAAGAGGAGGTGATTCACCAAGATTAAAGCTTTGATCCTTCCTACCTGTAACCACACAAGACACCAATAGAAACTACCAAGATTAAAGCTTTGTTAGTCCCACCCTCCAAGTTGAGCCCATCATCTTTCACTAACTGAATTGGACACATGGAAAGATCTCACAGGATCACTGGTTAGCTCAAAATAGTTACATATAATATGTGAAGGTGTAATTAACATCATATTAATTATCGATGGTACATCACGACATCGCAAGGTTAACTGGTGGATCACCTTGATTGCTATGAACCTATGATCCAACAATCCATGTAACATTTAAACTTATTCACTGGTACCACCTGACACAATAGTGGATAAGAAAGGGCAGAGTTAGTTCTGGGATGAATAAGGGACACTCCATCCGGTGGTACTTAAGTGACATGACTTCCTGAGCCAGTCAACAAAGGAAAAGAACAAGGCTGGAAAGACCAAGGAAGGAAACCTTAAGGGTTTAGGGTTTTAGGCCTTGGGGATACAGGGTTTTAGCCATTAGGTTATCTTAGATCAATTGTTTACATGAATCTCTAAGAAACATAAAAAATGTCAACATTTATGGTGACTCAAAGGGAATGCAAGCCTTCTTGGCATATAGATCAATGGCCTTGAGCATCCATTGGACATAGAGTCACAACTGAAACAAATAGATGAATACTCCTACCTCTATAACCTGTAAAAGATCAAAACTTTACCCCTCCAAGGAGGAATAGCCTATTCTAAAGCACTTATTCGAAAATGAAAAACCTAATCTAACTATTTACAAAGGCTTGAAATCACCAAGGTAAAATAAATCTTTATGGTGAATGGCATTGACTACGATAGGAAGGGCTTCACCATTGAGTTTGGAAAGATGGAAAGAATTGGCTTCCTTGTAGCCGATGATGACATATGGGCTACTTTAAATTGCATCAATTTTTTAGTTCCTACCTAGTTTGACTTTGTCAACATCCCACTTCAGGGCTAGATCTCCAAATTTGAATGTACTATGAATGGCCTTTCTATCAAAACTTCTTTTGACCTATCTCTGATGTATCTCAAGGATTTGCATGACGTTCCCTCTGATTTTTTCTATTTTTATTAGCTTTGCTTATTTTACTATCATGGCATCATTCTCCATGAGCTCTGGTTGGTGTGCCAAGTCAAGAGAGGGAAACTTAAGAGATAGGAGAAGCCTTGCCTCTCTTTCATACACCAACATGAAGGGTGAATTGCTAACTACTCTCTTGGTTTTAATTGTGTCAGTCGATAGGGTTGTCTTTAAATTTAAATGACAAGATATTTAACTATCATCTATAGTTCTCTTGATGATCTTAATGAGGTTCTTATTGGAGGACTCAACTAGGCCATTTCCCTAGGGGTAGTAGTTTGATGATGTCTTCAAGTAGATGTCATGCCTAACCGCCCATGAACTAATTTGAGCCTTGACAATAGCCTTGGCATTGTTGATAGAAAAATGATTTCTCAACCTTGCATTTATATAAGGTTACTATTTATAGTAACTTTTCATTTGGGAATGAAATGGTTCAAAATTTTCCCCAAACCTTTGGATTGGCTAGATAAGCAAGTCGACAAACTTTTGTTGCAAGATCATAACTAGATATGAAGATATTAAAGTTTTTTTTGAAGGTTGCATTGAAAGATTTAAATTTAATTTTGAGTACTTTAGAGTCTCTTCAATGTCCTAAAAAATGGGTGTAACCAGCATAGCAATTACGAGGTGATAAAGCACTTCACGATCTTTTTGGCGCTTCAAATGATTCCTCAATCTAACACCCAGTTCACAAGTTATGGTCTTCAGAAGTTTGGTCTCCTGAAATAGTAAATATAAAAATACATCAAACATATAAATGAGTTTTAAAAGGAAGGAACACATGTTGATGTGTGTTTTGACACATCATAGGGTATCTAGATTAGAGATAAGGTTGGTTCCACTTTATTGGATGGTTTTAGCCCATGGTTTTGTAATACCGTTTGACGGTTTCATGTATTGTATCTCCTATATATGAGGTGCATGAGATAGAGGTTGTGTGCAAGAGTCTTATGGCTATTGAGATACCTCTAAATATATAGTTGGTGGTGTGTGAGCTTGGATTTCATCATTATAATGTTACCTGTAATAAGTTAGTTTCACAAAATACAATGGAAATGCATACAGGAAATCCAAAATCCACCAACGAAACTACATGAAATACATACTAAAATAAAACATTATTTTACCTTCATGGCTTATGTCTCATTGTGTCCTAACTCCACTGTTCCTGGTTGCGGATGGTGTGCTCTCAGACAATGCATTGTTGGCTTCCAAGATGGCATATGAAGAATGGACTGATAACTTGTAGTTAACTGATAGTATGATATGCAAAGCTACATGATTATGCTAAAATGATAATGCTATATGATTATATTGTTAAAATGATATTTTCTATTTGCTAATTGCTTCAAAAAATCACAGATGCATATGATTGATTGAAAACTATTATTGAAGACCAACCCTCTCAATTGAAGCTCTTGATTTTATAAACCTTGAGAGGATTAGATGTTGTGGCTCAATCAACGGTCTTGATCAGATTTGCAATTTTGAAAGGCTATGAGCAAAGATGAAGGTTGAGAGAAAGGGGGAAGGAGAAGACAAGTGTCACTCATCTCACCTTGACTGGGTTGCTGACTGAGAGAATCTAGGGATGGTTGGAGGAAATTTAGGCATGGTAGGACAAGTGGACTCAAGTCCTTCCTAAGATGTAGGGGCATTGGAGAGAATATAGGAAATGGTTATGAAATATGTGTATGTACACAATTTCATTAATTTGGAAGTTGGAGATAAATCATGAATTAATATTTAAGGAATATTAATTTCTTTAGCCACATGTTTGATGAGTTGGCAAAGGGAAGATGAAGTGGAGATGGAGTGTGAGTTGGAAAAGGGATTAAATAATTTAGGAAATTATTTAATATTTGAGACTATAGGGTAGGAGAAAAACTATTAAATATTAGATATTTAATTGTTTGGAGGAGATAATTAAATATTAGATATTTAATTAACTTGGTTAGAGGAATAATTAAATATTAGATATTTAATTAACTTAGTTAGAGGAATAATTAAATAAATTAATAAAATATTAATTAATAGAAAGACATGAAATGAATTAAATAAATTAATCTTTTCAAATTAACTATTTAATAGAAGAATAAATATTAGATAAATATTAAATAAATATAGAATATTTATTTAATTGCTCATAGCCAATTTTAGGGGTATACATTTTGCCCCTCTTTGAAGTGAGGTGTGATGACGCGTTGATTCAAAGAATAATTTCATTTGATGATGATATTGGTTTGATAGGATGCCCCAGACCTTGGTTGATAAATTGTGGTACGATGATGCCCCCTCGGGAGATCAATTGAGATAATTGATTGGCAAAGCAGTTGGATGATTACGACATTGATGTCCAATTAGAAAAGGTTTGATTCTACAACTTTGATTGATGAAAGTGCGAGTTCTTTGATCACAATGGTTTAGTTTTCTATTGATAAGATGAGATCGATAAGATATAGATATAGTCTGGTTTCAGGAATGACACCTCCTGTATAAGACAAAGATGATCAAGAGCGTCTGGTTTCAGGAAAGATATATCCTGTATAAGACGTGATCAGAATGTCTGGTTTCAAGAAGGATGCATCCTGTATAAGACATGATATGATAGATCAGATGCGATCGATTGATAGAATGGATTAAGATTGATTAGATAAAGAACTGATAGTTTGTTGATATCAAGTTGCAGGATCAGTAGATATGCTGATGGTGTTTCGGTTGAGGGGGTGATATAAGATTGGCACTGGGTTGACAATATCATGAGAGAGATGAGTCATCAGTTTGATTGTGTATACACTTATGATGATGCTTCAATGATTCTTGTGATGGATTTAGCCTTGGATAAGATGAGCTTGTGGGATCCCATTCAAGAATGAAATGCAAGCTAAATGCAAATGTGAATGCAATGATTTAAATGCAATTAAATGAAATGGATAATGATTAAAATGATTCTAAAAACAATGAATGCACCTATAATGATTAAATGCAAATTGTTTTTGTTGTCCAAGTAAACTCAATCTTTATTTATGACCATTGATCTGTTAATGAAATGAAATGCTTATAATGCAAATGAATAATGAGCTAATGAAATGATCTAACTAAAAATTGTACTACCATTCTTCATATGCTATCTTGTAACAGTGCTTTGATTTCATCATTGAGCTTTAAATGTTGTAAGAAAATACAAGCAACTTGACATAATGATTCAAGATGACCTGAGTATTTCTTACATGGATTTTGATATAGCAAGTTAATACAAGCAACTTGATATAATGGATCAAGTTGACCTGAGTGTTGCTTGCAGAACAGACAAGGATTATCTCCTTTCATGCATGACTTGGAACATCCTCGTTGATCTTTTGCCGATCATATCCTAAGACAAGTTCATACCATAGTAAGAGATAAACCACAGACAACAATCAAAGAAAATAATCATGCCCCATCATAGCTCCTCTAGTCATGGACATCCTTGAGTCGTATAAAGTACATTATTAGCAATAAAATCAAGATATAAACACTGAATCTTGTATGTCATTCACATATTCTAATGGTCATTAACTGATATAATCATCTTGATGAATGATCTTTGATAATCATTTATAGCTTACTAATTGATTCTTCGGTTTCTGAGTTTGACGATTCAGTTGTTGATGAGATGCCTTGATTTTCATTGCTTTGTTGCTTGTTATCTATTTCAAAACCCTAGATGTTTTTGGTTTTTTAAGTTTTTCGAATGTTTTGGATTTTTAAAGATTCAAAAGATCACCTTAGCAATAGGAATTTGGAATTTTTCCCCCAGCGGAAACAAAAATTATTATGGATATATGAATTCGTCAAGATCCAAACCATGACAGAATAGAAATGCAAATTGATAGATGCTGATAAAATCTAAGACAGTGACTACAACAAGTATGTCAAAAGGTTATAACTATTGGTAAGCTGCATATTTCTTGCTAATGGTTCAAAGCAATGTATGCAAAAGATGGAATGGATAAGCTAAGATAGATGGAAGTGATAGGTGTGAGAGGATGGAGTGGATAGGTGTGCAAAGCGATCTCATAGATGGAGGAACTCACTTTTTAGATAGTGCATGTTTACCAGGTTTTCACCATCTAAATTTATTGCATTTTTGTTGGATTTTATATGCTTTTTATTGATTTTTTTTAGGACTTTATATGCTTTTTATTGATTTTTTTAAGGACTTTATATGCTTTTTATTGAATTTTTTAGGACTTTATATGCTTTTTATTGATTTTTTTTTGAGATGAAACATGTCCTGCCATCAATTGATAACGATAAGACTACCCACAACAGAATCCAGCAGTCATACTGATCTATGTCATTGTGTTGATTTGTTCGATGAATGATAAGAATGTCTGGTTTCAAAGAGTGAGTACCTCGTGTAAGACCGATCTGTCTGGTTTTGAGTGTACCTATCCCTATATAAGACAGGTTGATGTTTATAGATTTCGAGTGATGAATTGATTAACAAGACATGTGATCAGTTTGATTGCAGTATTTGATAAGTGCAAAAGCTAAAAATCACTTTGATGATTAGATTTAATGTGTTTGATGCACATGTATGATGAAATAAGGACTTGATTGATTGATTTGATTGATAGATTGATTGATATTGTTGGATAGATTGATTTGATTGCTTGATTGCGTGATTGGCTTGATTGATAGATTGCTTGATTAGCGTGATTGATAGAGTAGCCCTGATTAGCTTGATTGATAGAGTAGCTCTAAGAAACTGATTTAGTTTCTAATGTAAGAGCTTAGCAAAGTTTTTGAGTAAAACTCAATGATTGATAAAAAACCATGATTGATAGGTTTGAAAATGATTTGATAGCTTAATTTGTTTAAATTTGATTTGATTGATTGAAATTGATGATTGATTCAGTTTGATTTGATAAAATTGATTGTCTCTAAGAAACTGATTTAGTTTCTAATGCAAGAGCTTAGTAGAGTTTTGATTGAACTCAGTGATTGATAGAAAACCATGATTGATAGTTTTAAAATGATTTGATAGCTTAAGTTGCTTCAATTTGATTTGATAGATTTGATAATTGATGATTGATTCAGTTTGATTTGATAGATTTGATTGGCTCTAAGAAACTAATTTAGTTTCTAATGCAAGAACTTAGCAGAGTTTGATTGAACTCAGTGATTGATAGAAAACCATGATTGATAGGTTTTTAAAAATGATTTGATAGCTTAAGTTGCTTCAATTTGATTTGATAGATTTAATAATCGATGATTGATTCAGTTTGATTGCAGACTTTGATAGTTTTCATATTGTTGATTTGATGGATGGGCCATGCACTTATGCTTTGATTTTCAATTTTGTTCTATTTTTTTTTTTAGTTTTTGGATATTTTTTATTTTTTTGAGCTTTTTGGATTAGAAGAAAGATGTATTTGGTTTCCCCAATGTATAGCAAGACAAGGAATGGATGAATTATTGAGCTGAAGATGAATGGGTGAAAGATGGAGGTAGCTTATGAGGAGACACGTTAAGAGATTTTTTTGAAATCGTGTTTTTGTCCTTAGTTTCAATCAAGATCAAGGATGGAAAAGGGAATATGGATAGGAGAAACAAGATCATAGATAGTGATAGATGATGGAAGAAATGAATAGTTAGGATAGATGGTATAGATTAGCATGAAGCAAGATTGTAGATAGAACTAGATGAATTTAGATAGAGTAATGGATACTAGAGGAAGGATAATGGGAGATGTGGTATGAAGAATAGAGTGGATGAAACTTTGACCCCAAGTATAAAGGTCTCCATTTGTAAAGAGGTGATATGTAAGATTGCCACAATATTTAGCACCACCTGAATAAGTGTTCCTGAACTTTTCAAAGATAGAGACCCAACCCACACTTAGAGCCTCTGATAAATTCAACCAAACATATCTAGAAACTAGGAAGTAGACTCAAAAGGGAAGAAGAATCCCAGATTGGATCATGGTACTTAGTCTTTGATTACCCATGTGTGTGCAATTGGGTTCATTCTAGCTCATATGATCATTGTAATCTTTAGAATCCAACGTGGCTAGCTACATGAGTTCTCTTGACTTCAAAAGCATCCTGGATAGAGCCCCACTGCTAGAAAGAATCCATAGCTCCAATGAGGTTATTGTTGTAATATCACAAATATTGCTCCATTGCCAGCCAGGCATCCATAGCCCCGATGGAGTTACTCACATATTTCCATAGCCAAGTTTTGGATATTTCATTTTTTCTTTTCTTTTCTTTTCTAGATATTTCTTTTCATAATCATGCTTTGGATCTTTTGATATTGTCTTTTTCTTTTCTTATTTTGATTGCATTGGCTTGTAAGTAATGAAACTTACATGGGTTTGATAATTATAGTGGCACTTAAGCAAGATTTTAGATTTTTCACTAGCCATGTCTTCGACTAAGAGATCACAATGATTTAAAGCAATTGATTAAGTGTATGAGATATAGTAATCAAAAGATGTTGGTACCAAGATACGATAAGTGGTTCTTTTCTGGATTGAGTGTGTATCCCAACCAAAAGATAATGTTGAAGAGGAATAACCTTGGATTCAGAAGTGTATCATGAATAGATATCTAGGAAAAGGACTAAACATGAGATTCGAGCATGGGCAAGCATGTGACAAAATGACACAAATGCCTATTTCATAGATGATGAATTTATGAAAAGGATTGAATGAAAGGGATGGAAGGATAGAAAAGATGTGTTGGATAATAGATAGAATGTTTGAAGATTTGTGTGAGGATACATGGAAATGTATTCAAGATGAGTGTTGGTACACAACTTAAGAAGTAATGAAGATATGGAGGAAAATTGAATTTTGGGACATAAGAACCCAAAATAGATAAATAAAATGATGGAAGAATAGTTTTGAAAAGATGTTTAGATATTTGTTTGAAAGAAGTTCAAATATGTGTTCCTTTGTTGATCTTTCTTATGGATCATTTGAGGTGATGGAATGGTGGATGGAGGGAAGTAAGGACCCAAGATAGACGGAAGGGATAAAGAGTTTGACTTTGGAATGAAAGGACCTGAAATGGATTTGGAGGATGAAGAGTTTGAATTTTGAACGAAAGGACCTAAAATGGATTTGGAGGATGAAGAGTTTGAATTTTGAACGAAAGGACCTAAAATGGATTTGGAGGACAAAGAGATTGACTTTGAAACAAAAGGACCTAAAATCAATTTGGAGGATAAAGAGATTGCCTTTGGAATGTGTAGCGTCCTAAAATTGTGACACTTGCAATTTCAACTGCATTTGGGTCTTCACGATGGCAACGCAACACTGAACCTGAATGGAGACCCCAAAACTTGTTTACGACATCAAAAACTGCATATTTCTGCACCTTGGCCTGATCCTTCCTTGCACCCTACTGTCCCGAGAGGTGGGACCATGGCGCCCAGCGCCCTAGTCCCTGGCCCTATTTTGGGCCTGGTCTCTTATGGGGCATCGGGTCTTCAAGTTGGCGAATTGGAAAATAATCTTCCTAGGTCGGCCTAAGGTCGGAAAAATCAGTCTTTTAACCCTAATTGACAAGTATATAAACTACATTTCCTCTCCCATTTTGAGGAGGAAGGACATATGTGTACAAGAGGCGGAAGTGCTAGGCAAACATTCAAACATTCAAGCATTCAAGCATTCCTTCAAGCAATTGAGCATTCTAAGTCTCCATTCAAGGCTAAGTGTTGCATTCAAGACAAGGATTCAACCATTGAAGAGGAGATCACTTACAACATACAACATACAACAACATTTACACCTTCGCATGTTGCAGGTACGCGACTGTAATTGAAGATCTGGAACCCTTGTGCAGAGACGAACAGATCCCCCTTCGTTTCACAGATTTTTCGGAGGATCGTGTGCACGCCCGGTGCCATCGTCCCGTCAACTTTCACTCAAATTTGCAGGACAGCATTGTCTCAACATTTTACTACTAATTCCAGGTCCGCAGCTTCATCCCATGTTTCTATTTTTGTCTGCAAACGAATCTTCCTTACTTTTACATACACTCCTAATTCAATCCTTCTATCTACATTCTTTACAAAAGAGGGTAGCCTTGCTGTCTCAACCCTTGAAACTCATTTAGAATCCAGTCTTGCATTGTGTGGGATTGGATCTTGTGGGTTTCAACCCCTCTTTTGAATGTAAAGTCTCTCCTAAGTGAAAACCGTCAATCCTAGTGACCTCCTTTCTCTCTCCTTGGAGTGGAGTGGGGGGAACACCTGGGGTTCAATTTTCCGCTTTACATTTTGGTGAACTCGACGTGAACATCCTTTCTGATTATTCATGGTTAGATCTGAAAATTTTGCTTCCTTAATTACATTTCCATGTTTGATCTTTTACAAATTTTAGAGGTTAATTGCATGAAAACCCTAAATTTTCTTTTTAGTAATTGAGCTTGCGAAATGTTTAATGGTTAATGCTTGTTTCAGATCTACCCTTCTATTGCAAATTATCAATTCATATTTGTGCTTTAATTCTGAAAATTAAGTGGTTAAGTGTCAAAACCCTAATTTTTAAAACCCTCTTGATTCAACCTTTGACTGATAATTTCACTGATCAAAACACCTCCAAATCGGCTGTAACTTTGGATTCCGCAACAAAATCATAATATCTTTCATCCCTAAAAATTTGGAAAAAAGTTGCGAGGACCATGTGCACCTTGAGCGCCATTGTCCCTGACATTTTTTTCAAAATTTTGGGAGCTAGATCTTACTGTATCTTTCTACTAAAATCCAGAATCTTGGCTGATTTCATCAATTCTAACACTTTCAAAATTAAAGTCAAAATTGGTCTAGTGATTGCTTGGATTAAGGCTCCTAATCATTCAAAAATTGTTGAAATTGAAATTTTGTGTCAAAATTGTGTTCTTACTGTCCTAAATCTGAAAAGTGTGTTGGCATTCATTCAAAGTTTCAATGCTTTATTCAAATCTTTGCAATTTGTAACTTTTGAAATTAAGTGTCTAATTACACCAACTTTGATTTCCGCTTTCAAAATTGAATTTTGCACGAAATTGAGTCAACTTTTAAATTTCAAAACTTGCATTGCTCTTAGTATTCCCTCTAAAATCATAAAATTCAAAATTTCAGTTTCCCTCTCTTTTTCAAAATTCAAATTTTGCATTTTTCAACAATCTTGGCAGGGTTCAATTTTGAGATTGCAACTTTAATTTGGCCTATCTACAGATCCTAAAATCACTCAATTTTTTCAAATTAGCTTTAAAATCATCATAACTTTCATCCCTGAAAATTTCAAAAAAATTTGCGAGGACCGTGTGCACTCCGTTGGCCACGGTCCCTGACACTTTTTCCGAAATTTTGGGAGATTGTCGTGATTGCATTTAACAGCTTAAATCCAGGAGATTGGCTGATTTTATTGAAATTTACTACCTCTAAATTCAAAATCTTCTCTCTCTCTCTAGTGCATGAGTTTTACAACAATACGCCCTACTTACACTATTCCCGTTAGATGAAGCCTTAGAATTAAGTCTTTCCAAGGATTAATTACCGAGGAGATGGAACCTAATTTGAATGGCCCTTTTAACGAGGACACGGGTAATTCCTCTAATCCTCTTAATGATGAAGAAGCTCTCCATGAGGTTTCTGTAGAACAACTTTGAAAATTAGATAACCAATTTGATGATTTTCAGCAATGGATGTCTCAAGAATACCCCGATAGTCAAGCTCTTTCATTAATTGAGGGTCTAAAACGTATGGTTCAAAGTGATAAGAATGATATTGATATTTTGCATAGCATTGCACACATTGTGGATTCGAATGTGATGCCTATGAAGAGTTGTGCCAAAATTTTAGGTTATACACAACCTCCTACTCAAGTCAATCATTCTATTCCTTTGACAACTTCTATTGCTAGTATACCTACTTTTACATCAAACATAATGACTACTTCTATACAAGACATTCCGCCTATGATCACCAGTCATGGGGGCAATCCTTCCTCTTCAATTAACCCTCTTCCTTCATTCAATCCAACTTCTTCATTCATTCCTTCAATGAGTGTCCCTATTACATCTCCACAAATGAACATGACGCAAGGGGGCAATTCGTTTAATCATTCCATTCCTCCTTGTAGTGTTCCTCCTTTCCAATCATCTCCTATGACTAACCATCATAGTGTCCCGCCACCTTACTCTCAATCAATACCTTCTTTCAATAACATAATACCTCCATCACAATCTAACACGTCTAATATGAATTCTTCAACTGAAGCGACCATTAACAATCTTGCACAAATTGTCTCTTCTTTACAGCAACAAATTGCCTCTATGAATCAATCTAAGTTTAGTGTGCCCACATTTGATGTTGCGAGCCCACTTTCTCTTGACATTGTTCGAGCTATCCCTCCTAAGCATGTTGAAATCCCACAGTTGGAGCTTTATAATGGTAAAGGTGATCCTCTAACACATGTTAAGACTTTTCAAACAACATGTACCGATTTTGCTCATGACCAAAGGTTGCTTGCAAAACTGTTTACTAGAACATTAAGAGATAAGGCCCTACAATGGTATTGCTCATTGCCTTCCTATTCTATTACTTCTTTCCAACAACTTGCAAATGCTTTTATTCAACAATTTCAAAACAATATAGGTCCTAAAGTTACTTTGATTGATTTAATGCATTGTAAACAAGGTGTTAAAGAAAAAATGACTGATTTCATTGGTAGATATAAGCATTTGTGTGCTCAAATTTCTTTTCCAGTACCTGACAATGATATTCAAATAATCTTTATTTCTAATTTACAAAAAGATATTAGAGAAAAACTTTTGTTTTCTGAGTTTACTTCTTTCCAACAGTTGTGTGTAACTCTTCACAATTATCAACTGACTGTGAGTCAAATGGAACAAGCAAATCCTATGGCTCCGAGTGATAAGGGTGATAGTAGTCAACAACCATTTGGGAAGTTTAAACCGAACAGAGAGTCTGTTAAGTTCAATGAAAACATCATCAACAACAATGTGAATGCAGCATCAGGTGTGCCTCCTATTTCTAAGTTTTTCAAGAAAGAGAGAAAGTTTACTCCTTTGAATGAATCATTGCATAGTATTATGAATAAATTATTGGAGCAAAATGTGCTTACTCTCCCTCCTATAAAGCAAATAGATCTTGCAAAGATTAATTCACCCTATTTTGATAACAAATCTTTTTGTCAATTTCATCGTCAGCCTGGGCATGATACTGAAAAATGTTTTGCTTTAAAGGGTAAAATTCAAGATTTGATTGATAATAATACTATCTCTGTTTCAGGCGTGAATGATAAAGGCAACACATCTGTAGCTCCCCCTAACCAAAATCTTAAGATTTTTACTAATCCATTACCTTCTCATACCTCTAATGTGATTGAGACTAATGATTCCTCTTTCTCATCTGATGGTCTTGTGTCTATGACTCCAAATGTGATTAACTTTGTAGAGCAGCAGAAAATCCCTAAAGAACCTTCCATCACATTTGATTCCAGTGAAACTATCAGGGCACCTAATGGTCCTTTATGTATAGTTGCAAAAGTCAAGAATACACCTTGTCGTGGAGTGCTTATTGATCCTTCTTGCATGGTTAATGTTATTACTGAAGAATTTCTTTTTACTTTGCAATTGAATCAAGTGATCTATGACAAAACAAATGTGGTTGTGAAATTATTTGATGCATTTTCTTCTCCTGCAATTGGTTCTATTACATTACCTATTGAAGTTCATAACAAATCCCTTGATGTGAACTTTGCTATTATTCTGTCATCCGAACAATTTCGTGTGAAGCTAGGCTATCCTTGGCTATCTTCCATGAAAGCTATTGCTTCTCCTATTCACAAGTGTTTGAAATTTCCCCATAATGGTGAAGTTGTTACTGTCAATCATAGTCTCTTTAAACCAGCTGAAAGAACTTCTAGCGTTCCTATTGATTATTTTTGGCCTAAACAATTCCAATCTCTTCCACCGCGAAGTGATCATCTTTTCAAATCTTATCAAAAGTGGAAAAAAGATATGATCCTATCTCTAAGTGAACCTAGAACACCCAAACTTGATATTCCTATCATTCTTGAGAAGGAAGTTCTTCCTTTGAAAGATAAAACTAATGTCTTTCCTCAAGAAGATTCCCAACCCATTCCTATGGATGTGACTATGTCTATGTCTAATAAAATTTCTAAAAGTAGACCTATACCTCCTCGTCATGATGGACTTGGTCTCCTTCCTAAACCAAATATTCCTCCTTTATATGGAGCAGTTCCTCCTCCTTCCTTTTATAGAGAGAAGAGACCTTCCTCTTCTCCTATTATCCAACCTAAGAGATCACAACCTAAACACCCAAGTGATAAGGATGAGAACATTCCTCCTCCTCAATCTTCTCAACTTCCTACTAAGACTAGACGAAATCGTTCTGCACGCGAACACTGACGAAAGCGTCGTCTTAGAGCTCAGGCAACTGCTTCTCAAACTTTGCAATCCCCAAAAACACCTTCAGCTAGTATTATTCCATTTTCTCCAAAATCTCCTAAGCATAAGATGCATGACGATTTTGATCCTGTGTGAGTTAAAGATCCTATTTTTATAAATCTTGATGATGATATAGATGAAAATGTTATTCATGATGAAAATGCTACTCCTCTTTCTTCTAATAGTGAATATGAATATGTTGATGTTGATAACCATTTATCTAACGAATTTTCTAAAGCACTTATCCTATCTCCTAGACAAGAACAACGTGGCTTGGAACATGAACATAGCCCTTGTTTGGATCTCGTGATAGCTCCATCTGTTGTGTTGGATGTTCCTCCTCTAGCGTGTTTCCTGCCTTCCCAAAATATTGATTAGCAAGATCGGGGGGTGGATGACATGCTAGACTAGTTTCATTAGCATAACAGACTCTCTCCTCCTCTCTTTCTTTTGTTACTTCTTCTATGTGTTATTCTCATTCTTCTATTTGTTGTCCTTAGTGTTGTCTACTTGAGGACGATGCAAAGCATTGAAGATCTCTTTTGGTCTCTCTCATGTTGACTCAAAAGACACATGTGTTCCCTTCTTCTAGGTGACCTTCCTTGATTGGGGAATGAAGAACAATTATACATACATACATATGATATACATGAATTATCATACAGCATATTGACCCCGAGGAAAGCGAAGTCACCTCGTGCTTTGTGTCTATTATCCTTGGGTTTATCTCACACTTGGGGGCTAAATCTTTGTGATAACGTGCTCCTTTCCCTTCTCGTTTCTTATGTGTATCACTACCTTAAAGCAATCACCCCCGATGAGGCGTGTGCGATCACTTTAACGTAGGGGGGCATACACCCCATCCATATCTCTTCAGGATACTTGAAAATTTCTTGATGAACTTAGCTTTGCCTTGAAAATTTTTGGTATTTTGAATGCATGACTCATAGTGAGGGAACCTTACTACTGACAGTCATGGTTCTCCCTTGTGATCTTCCCTTTTACTTTGTCAATCGAAGTCATAAGATCCTTAGTCCACTGGGGGCTTGGTGTATCTTGCCTCCTTGACGTGGTGAAAGTCTTTCAATGTTGTTTCCTTGTACTTTACCGGAAGTATGGGCATACGCTTATACTCCCGCTAAAGTGGGGGCTAAATGTAGCGTCCTAAAATTGTGACACTTGCAATTTTGACTGCATTTGGGTCTTCATGATGGCGATGCAACACTGAACCTAAATGGAGACCCCGAAACTTGTTTACGACATCAAAAACTGTATATTTCTGCACCTTGGCCTGATCCTTCCTTGCACCCTATTGTCCCGGGAGGTGGGACCATGGCGCCCAGCGCCCTAGTCCCTGGCCGTATTTTGGGCCTGGTCTCTTATGGGGCATCGGGTCTTCAAGTTGGAAAATTGGAAAATAATCTTCCTAGGTCGACCTAAGGTCGGAAAAATCAGTCTTTTAACCCTAATTGACAAGTATATAAACTACATTTCCTCTCCCATTTTGAGGAGGAAGGACATATGTGTACAAGAGGCGGAAGCGCTAGGCAAACATTCAAACATTCAAGCATTCAAGCATTCCTTCAAGCAATTGAGCATTCTAAGTCTCCATTCAAGGCTAAGTGTTGCATTCAAGACAAGGATTCAACCATTGAAGAGGAGATCACTTACAACATACAACATACAACAACATTTACACCTTTGCATGTTGCAGGTACGCGGTTGTAATTGAAGATCTGGAACCCTTGTGCAGAGATGAACAAATCCCCCTTCATTTCGTGGATTTTTCGGAGGACCGTGTGCACGTCGGGCGCCATCGTCCCGTCAACTTTCACTCAAATTTGTAGGACAGCATCGTCTCGACATTTTACTACTAATTCCAGGTCCGCAGCTTCATCCCATGTTTCTATTTCTGTCTGCAAACGAATCTTCCTTACTTTTACATACACTCCTAATTCAATCCTTCTATCTACATTCTTTACAAAAGAGGGTAGCCTTGCTATCTCAACCCTTGAAACTCATTTAGAATCCAGTCTTGCATTGTGTGGGATTGGATCTTGTGGGTTTCAACCCCTTTTTTGAATGTAAAGTCTCTCCTAAGTGAAAACCGTCAATCCTAGTGACCTCCTTTCTCTCTCCTTGGAGTGGAGTGGGGGGAACACCTGGGGTCCGATTTTCCACTTTATAGAATGAAAGGACCTAAAATGGATTTGGAGGATGAAGAGTTTGACTTTGGAACGAAAGGACCAAAAATGGATTTGGAGGATGAAGAGTTTGACTTTGGAACAAAAGGACCTAAAATGGATTTGGAGGATGAAGAGTTTTCTTGATCTTGAGCTTGACTTGGAGTAGGATCATTTGAGTTTGTGTTTTTCACTTGATTTTGAATTAGATTAGTGAAGGAGATGGAAGGGATACCATGCTCTTGCTTAGGAGGTGGATGTTGAATGGTACTATGCTCTTGAGATAAAAGGGGATCATTGTGGATGGAATACCGGAATTTTAGGGGATGATCATAATATTCTTGATTGGTAGGATCTTGATGAAAAATGGGATTAGTTTGGAGAGCCATGATATCTTGATCTTGATTTAGGCAAGGACTCATTTCCTTTGAATAAGCTTCTTCTTTTTCAAGTGACAAGGGATGATCACATGAGCGATCAAAGCTTCAATTTAGATAGGTTGATGTTGTTGACTTGATGGATACTTCATTTCGGATACTCAAGCTCACTAAGTTGAATAGAGGGTTTGTTCGATAGGCCCCTATGACAAAGTATGTCAAATGATATGGATAAAGTCTCTTGATATAGAAAATTGATTTGACTAAATTGAATACCTAGCTAGGTATTGTTGTCATTGAGATAGTTGGATGATATACTATTGATCACTTGGTTTGATAATCCCCTAATCTTGTTGGATGAAAGTCTTTGTATTACCCTTTTGATCAATTTTTTTCAGCAATTTGTTGGATTTTTTCTCACTCGTAGATGATAATCTTCTTCAATTTTTGACCATTTGGAACATGTTTCAAACATAGAAGACACAATGTTTAATAAACAAAATGTACAAGCAAGTACAAATCTTATGGCAGGCTGAGACAATAGTTGTTGAATCTCACATAGGGTTTCCCCTGAGGCTACGCTATTCAAAGCAGATATTTAGATGCTTGACCCCACTGGCTCCACCATCGGTACTCACTTCTTCAGGGCAGCCAAGCACTAGTTTCCATGAAAACTCCCCATGGCAAACTTTATATCTCTACTAGGAACCGTATGTGTGTGAGCCACTTCAGAGGTCCGACCTCCTACGCCAACAACTAGAAGGATTTTGGCAACTAGTACAAGTGGTTTTTAGTAAAGGCTTCCAGTCATGTGGCCATACATGCGGCACTTTCAGCTCTGTAAATACAGAAGGTTCCCAGCCTATAGAGATTACACTCCATAGGGTTTATGGGGAAACATAGTGTCGATATGAACTTATCAGGACATATTGTTTGGGACTTTCGTCACAAACATGATTTATTTATAGTGGATTGGAAGGAGTCAGTATTAGCCTGTTTCCACTTTAGGTCATTCCCCTCTCACTGGCCCCCTCAAGGTAGCTCGGGAAGGTAGGCCCTCTAAAAGATTTAATAGCTTGAAATTAAAGAAAACATAAAAGAGTGGGTTTGGCTTTTTGATCACCCAATTAAGGGGAGAGCATATACCCACCACTTTCGAGACACGGAATATAAGTGTTTTTTTTAACTTTCTATAGCAATGTGATCTATCCTCTACTTGGAGATGTTGCTACAACAAGTATGGTGTTTATTTTAGCCCTTCATAGCAAATGATTTTATAAACTAGGAATTGGAAATCCTGGTCAACAAAATGAAAATCGTTGCAAAAAGTAACTTGCTTTATAAGAATGGACGAGTTGATTGTTCTTTTTAACTTGCAAAATATAAGATTGATTGTGCTTTTTACCTTTGCAAGAAAATAAAAGATTGTTGTTCTTTTTAGAGCCCAAAATTTGAGGTGTGAATCCCAACTTTGCAAGAAAGTAAATGTTTGATTTGTTGTTCATTCTACATTGCGAATGTGATTATTTTTAGAGCCCAAAAACAAGTGAGGTACTTTTTAGAACACCAAATTGAAAAATGAAGTCCTTTTTACCCAAAAGGAAATATGAGTTCTTTTGAACCAACTTTGAAAAAACTAGAAAAGAAATAACTAAATCTTAAGTTAACTCCTCCAAATCTGCAAGAAATTGTTAGAAACCTGCAATAAAAAAAGAACTTAGTGAAAATCCAAAACCTTAGGTGGGCTTCCACAAGCCTAATTTCAAATCGTGGTTACAAATTTTTCACTCCTGATTCTGAAATGCCCTGAAATTTGACTAAGTCTGAAATTTGGAGGATCTTCCAAAGACTAGATTTTGGATTATAACTCCTAGAGGTTCGAAACCCCTCTCAAACATCCTGACAATATATATGGTATATAACTTAAAGTATAAGTGACATTTCCTCAAGAGAAAAGAGAAGAGGAAATGTCACTTATACTTAAATGTTATATTCCATATATATTATCCTTACACAAGCCTAATTTCAAGATTTGATTAGAAAATTTGCACTTTGTTTCAAATGCGCTAAACTATCTGTCAAATGTGCTAACCTACATCACAAAAGCGCTAACCTGCGTCACAAAAGTGCTAACCTGTGATGCAAATGCGCTAACCTGTGATGCAAATGTGCAGATTTTTAGACAAAAGCACTAACCTACATGACATATGCGCTAACTTGTGATGCAAAAGTGCTAACTTATGATGCAAATGCACAAATTTTCAAACAAAAGCGCTAACCTACATGACATATGCGCTAAAATATGATGCAAATGCACTAACCTATCGAACAAAAGCGCTGTCAGAATTCACACATGTGTGAATTTACATTACAAATGCATTAATTTTATTTTTGCGAGATTTTTAAAGGTATATGTGAGGTCCAACCCCATGGTGGACGCCAAAATATGTGAGCTTGAATTTCATCCTTAGAATGTTACCTATAATAAGTTAGTTTCACAAAATACAATAGAAATGCATACAAGAAATCAAAAATCCACCAATGAAACTACATGAAATACATACTAAAATAAAACATTATTTTACCTTCATGGCTTATGTCTCATTGTGTCCTAACTCCACTGTTCCTGGTTGCGGATGGTGTGCTCTCAGACAATGCATTGTTGGCTTCCAAGATGGCATATGAAGAATGGACTGATAACTTGTAGTTAACTGATAGTATGATATGCAAAGCTACATGATTATGCTAAAATGATAATGCTATATGATTATATTGTTAAAATGATATTTTCTATTTGCTAATTGCTTCAAAAACTCACAGATGCATATGATTGATTGAAAACTATTATTCAAGACTAACCCTCTCAACTGAAGCTCTTGATTTTATAGACCTTGAGAGGATTAGATGATGTGGCTCAGATCAATGGTCTTGATCATATCTGCAATTTTGAATGGCTATGAGCAAAGATGAAGGTTGAGAGAAAGGGGAAGGAGAAGACAAGTGTCACTCATCTCACCTTGACTGGGTTGCTGATTGAGAGAATCTCGGGATGGTTGGAGGAAATTTAGGCATGGTAGGACAAGTGGACTCAAGTCCTTCCTAAGATGTAGGGGTGTTGGAGAGAATATAGGAAATGGTTATGAAATATGTGTACATACACAATTTCATTAATTTTGGAAGTTGGAGATAAATCATGAATTAATATTTAAGGAATATTAATTTCTTTAGCCACATGTTTGATGAGTTGGCAAAGGGAAGATGAAGTGGAGATGGAGTGTGAGTTGGAAAAGGGATTAAATAATTTAGGAAATTATTTAATATTTGAGACTATAGGATAGGAGAAAAACTATTAAATATTAGATATTTAATTAACTTGGTTAGAGGAATAATTAAATATTAGATATTTAATTAACTTAGTTAGAAGAATAATTAAATTAATTAATAAAATATTAATTAATAGAAAGACACGAAATGAATTAAATAAATTAATCTTTTCAAATTAACTATTTAATAGAAGAATAAATATTAGATAAATATTAAATAAATATAGAATATTTATTTAATTGCTCATAGCCAATTTTAGGTGTATACAGGTGGTACTCCTATGAATAGATTTCTCTACAAGTATATTATAATATGTTATTGATTTCTAAATAATATATTGAGTGGCTTTTGGAGTGTGGGGTTTTTCTCCCGAAAGGGTTTCCCCATGTAAATCATTGTGTTGTGGTATGCATTCTATTATGTCTATTTTTGTTAAGTTTTTGTAACTGTTGTAACAATCTATAAAATTTTTTGCATTATCCTACTCTCATGGTTAGTGTACGAAGTTGTTTTGCTACTTAAATTCCTTACAAGTGGTATCAAAACCTCATCACCTTTGGTTTCAGTTGTGGGTTGTTGGACTTTTTGAATTAATCCAGATTTGAGTGGGAGATTATATAAGATATTTTTTTATCTTGTTGCAAGAATTGTTAGATGGCAAGCTCGTCAAGGACAATAGAGGTGGAGAAATTTTATGGAAGTAATTTTGAGATGTGGAAGTTAAAGCTCGAAGATTTGCTAATAGATTGGGGCATGTGGGATGTTGTTGATGCAAATACCTCAAGATCTTCAAATCCTACTGTGTCTACTTAGTATGATTTTATGGACCATAAATCCAAGGGCCTAATCAGATTGTGCCTAGCAGACTCTATTCTAATCAATGTCCATGAAGAGACCTCTACAAAGAAGCTATGGACCAAGGTTGGTGAAATGTAGAAAGCCAAATCTTTATTAAATTAATTTTTCTTGAGGAAGAAATCTAATTTTTTGAGAATGGAAGAGGGTGGACAGATAAAATACCAACCAGAAGCATTTAATATGTTGGTGGCTCAATTGTTATCTATTGGTGTCAAGATGGATGAGGAGGAGAAATGTCAAATCTTGCTTTGTTCTTTTCCTGATTTGTGGGATTCTCTTGTTGTGACTATTAGTAGTATTTCTATTATTTTGAAGCCTGAAGATGTGGTGGGTGCCTTGCTTGGAGAAGAGATGTGAAGGAAGGTATCCATTAGTTTGAAGGAAGCCCTAACTGTTCATGGAAGACCTAAGTAAATCCAATTCCAAATGGAGATCAAAATCTCCTAGAAATTCCAAAGTCATTTGTTGGAACTACGGTAAATTAGGACATATCTATAAGGACTACAAAGAAGAAAAAGAAGAAGTTTGATTCTGATTTTGAGTTTGAGAAAGAAGATGGTGATGCATTCATTTCAGCTTTGGCTACTCATGTAGGTAATGATGCATGGTTAATTGACTCAGGTGCATTTTTCATATGAATTCCAATAGAGATTGGTTTTCTGAATATAAAGAATTTAATGGAGGTAAGGTGTACTTGGGTGATGATTCACATTTAGATATTGTTGGTCACGGAAAAGTTAGAATTGGGTTTCTTGATGACAAAATAAAAAGGATTAGTGGTGCGTTGCATATCCCTGGATTAAAATGAAATTTATTAACTATGAGAAAATTGATAGATGTGGGTATGAGGTAGTCTTTTTTGATGCAGGATGTAAAATGATTAAAAGGGTGCTATGGTGATTGCTAGAGGTATTAGATTTGACACTTTGTATAAGCTAGATATATACACTATTGAGTGTAATAGCACTTTTGAAAAAAGTAAATATGTGGATACTTCATTTGAATATTTGAGGGTTTCACCTTCAGCGGATGGACATGAAATTTCGGTATCTAAGGGTGCTCTTTCTTTTGAAGCAAAGTTACCTATAAAGAAGACTGTTATGGCACCAAAGGCTTGGCCACATTGGAGAAAAGGGTTTAAGGACCTTGAAAAATAAAAAACTTATTGAAGGTTAGAATTATTGTAACCTTGACTTTGATTTTTGTGAGCATTGCATTTGTAGAAAACAAAATTGCATTCAATTTTACTCGATTTCTCATACACCTTGTGGTGTTTTGGATCTTATCATTCTGATGTGTTTGGTCCTGTAGACATTTCTTCCATTGGAAAATCCACATGTTATGTTTCATTCATTGATGATTTTAGTAGGACATGGGTGTACTTTTTAAGAGTAAATCTTAAGTTTTTTAGTTATTTTAAAGAATTTAAAG